>NC_061122.1:131181981-131233115 GCF_002878395.1 Capsicum annuum | reverse complement strand
AGTTGTGTACTCAGGTAGATCTTAGCACCGCTTTTTACCCTCAGACCAATGGTCAGTCAAAAAGGATTATTTAAATTCTTGAGGTCATACTCTGAGCCTGTGTTAAAGATTTCAGAGGTTAGTGGAAGCAACACTTAGCATGGCAGAGTTCACATGTAATAATGGCTACCGTTCGAGTATTGAGATAGAACCATTTGAGGCACTATATGGTATGTATTATTGATCTTTGATAAGATGGTTTGAGACCTTCGAAGTTAGGCCCCATGACACTGACTTACTTTGGGGGTCATTAGATAGAGTTAGGGTGATTTAGGATAGGCTGAGGGAATCTCAGAGTAGGCAGAAGGATTATACAAATCATAGACTTCATGCCTTGAGGTTTAGAGTTAGAGATGGGGTATTCATTCAAGTATTGCCCATGAAGGGCGTGTTTATGTTCGGGAGGAAAGGCAAGCTCAGGCCCAGATATATTAGACCTTTTGAGATAGTTCGTATGGTTGGAGTCATGGCTTACCCCTAGATTTTACCACTGTTTATCCAGTTTTTAATGTTTCTATGCTGCAACTTTACATCCTCGATGAGTCACATGTGCTTCAGTGTGTCTTAGTTCAGTTGGATGATAGATTGACCTTCATGGGGGAACCATTTCTCATATTACCCAGGGGTGTCAGGCGTTTGTGCTCTAGGGAGATTAGAGTAGTTATGGATTAGTAGAAGCACCACCCAGTAAAGGTGGACACTTGAGAGATCAAGAGAGAGATGTGAGCCTAGTATCCCCACCTGTTCGAGTCTTCAGGTACATCATAAACCTTTACTTTCATAGATAAACATCCTTTTAGTAGTGGATATTATAATGACCCTCTAGGTCATTTTCTGCATTTAAACATTTTTTTTGCCGTTTAGAGCTTTCCTATAGCTACCCTAAGTTAATTGTGACTTGTTGGAGTTGACAGTTTAGTTACCAGACATTTTATTTGTTTTTTTAGAGCCAATTCTCTATTTTGAAGTCTTCGTTTGTAAGGATTAGCTATTGGGTGTAAACTTTAGGTTAACAACCTTATATGCCAATTCTTAAAGTTACATTGACTTTGAAATTTGATTTTAGGCTAGGAAAACCTTTGGTTCTGGTCCCAAGGTTTCCATACTCATTTTGGGCTATTGGATGGATTTTGGTCAAATTGGCCCTTGGATGTAGAGCCTATATTTCGATGGCGTTTTTGATTTTGGAATGTCGAATTTGATAGGGTAACTAGTTCCTTTGCGTTCATGGTATTTTGAACGAATCCATAGGGGTTTGTGGAAACTTGGGAAAAATTCAAGTTCAACTGGTGCATGGACTCGGCTGGTGCAACCACTTAAGCGGATCTTTAGTCACTTATACGATGGTCGCTTAAGCGACCAATGGGTCGCTTTAGTTTCCAAGGATGGTCTATGAACTATCGCAAAATCGGAGGTCTGACTGCTAAAGTGGATGTCACTTAAGCGACATCTTGTTCGCTTTAGTGGAGGTCGGCCCATGCCATAGACCGTTTTAATGGTGACTGCTTAATGTCACCTGGAAGGGAATTTATTTCAGTCCTTCACCTATTTTTCCCCATTTTCTCCAAGTATCAAGATCCATAAAGCCCTAGAGAGTGTATAAAATTGGGATACTTAAACTTGGCTGATTGTAGGGTGTTGGTGAGCTTGAAATAGTCATCTCCTCATCGCAATCCTTGTAAGTTTCCACCTAATCCTTGAGTTAATTCTCCAATTTAGTCATAAATACTTTGTTTTTTATGGGTTGATTTTGGTATCATTTGAGCTCAAAATTTACTCATTCTTGAGGGTAAATCATCCTTGAGCATAAAGGGACGTGTTGATAATTTTGAAAGTGTAATTCCGCAAACGAGACGCACGTGGGATATTGACTAAATTTTGGACTCGAATTATACAAATGCAATATGGGTATCACATTTGTTATATTAATGCTTAGATAGTGTGGCATCGTGCGAAGGCTTCTCAATAAGGGAAATGTCCAATCTCGACTTATTCAGGCTTTCTTCAGCATCTAGGTAGGCTAGGCTTACACTTCTCCTAGATTGAGCTTAATTTTAGTATCAGTATAATATTAAGCTGGTTTTAGGTTAGGAATTTTGATTTGGTGGTATATTTAACAAATATAGGTTACTTAGCCAATTAGTGAACCGTAATTAGGCGTAGTTTACTTATCTACTAATTCCTTAGGTTGAATTGCTATCTTACGACTCAATGAGGCTTAGTTAGCACCTTGTAGTTAGATTTTGGAACCTTACCCTAGTTTGGGGTAATAATTGACTTAGAATAGACTTTTGGGGTTAGGGGTAGGCTCTCCCGACCCACTTTAGTTCAAAATGATAATTAGCTCCTTTTTGTCTTAATAGTCCTTCTTACGTTACCTTATTTATATTCTTGAGCCATTATCACTATTATTGTCAGATTTTCTTCCTTTATGAGGGGGTGTAGGTATGGCCGTGGGGTAATAGTAAAAGAACAACACGCTTACTCGTAGCCTCTTTGATTGATAGGCAGGCTGGCTAAGCTCCAAAAGAGTATTTAGGTATATAATGACTTATTATAGGCTTGTATTTTGGAAATTAGGACTGGTTCAACTCCGATAAATTATGATATTAAGATCGGTTCAAGTCCGACATCTATGATGATGTTACTTCTGACTCAAGTCCGGTATTCATGATATTGTTTTCAATTCAAGTCCGCTCTATAAGGTACTATTTTTTGTTTCTAGTTTTATATTGAGAGGTTACTTATGATGGTTGTGGAATCGATTTAAGTCCAGTAGTTATGATATAGAAAGATCCACTATTACAATTTTGAGATTTGGATGAAGGTTGGAATATTTATTGTTATTACTTCTTCTTGATTGCATTTACGGGCTTATGGGGACTCGTGTAGGGTTATTTACTTTTGTCTGTGTCTTTAGGGATTATGAGGGCCTAGTTATGCTATTTATAGGTACATTATGGGGGCCCAATTATGCTATTTATAGTTACATTCTCTCGATATTATTGATTTGGTTGTTTACTTTCAGTATTTGGAGCATTATTCCAGGTTTACCTTTTTTTCCTGACTTTTATCTTGCATTTTATTGTATTTATATTATGATTTAGCTTAATCGACCTATGATGGCTACTGGGTACCCATTGCTTCTGGACTCATACTATATTTTTGTACCTTTTTTTGGTGTAGATCTGAGTACTAGCTGGCACTGTTGATATTGTGTTAGTGCCAATTGAAGTTCAGGGATAGGGTGAGCTTTCAGAGAAGAAGATGACTTTTTCTCCTTCTATTTTAGATGGTCTTTCTATTTTGAGACTATTGTATATTTGATACTGATAGTCCTCTTATACTTTTGCTAGAGTCTCTAGTACCAACCTTACTAGGTTGTGGGATATTGTTACCCTTTACCTTATTTCTCATTGATTATACTATTATTCTTATGCTTTATAACTAGCACTTGGACATAAAATTCAACCAAGATCACCACTCCACACTTATGGCCATGTTCATCCTTGAACATCTCTTTACACTACACAAAATCAAGAAAGACACTAATATTACTGCTAGAACTAAGACACTCAAACTAGAATTGCAACAACTACATGAGTAGTAGGTTCCACATTAAGCATGTTATATTACAATTCAAAACTCATGAATACTACTTCAAAACTTCCTAACCTTAAGAATTGACTCTAATAAGTTGGCAAGCTCATGCATATTACTTAACAAAAAGATCATAAAAGTCACATAACCATCATCAAACATATGCCGTCACCACAAAAGAGTTACCCATATTCACTTACAGTTATGCAGTTTATCACAAGAATGGGTTTAAGGATCAAATTTTGCTCACTCTCTCTTGGATTGCATGAGAATAGTTTAATGGTAATTGGAATTGCTTTTGGTTATAGTATGCGCGCAATGTGTTTGACGAAATGCCTATAATAATGTTTTCATTGCATTGAGTATTTTAATGGAACTCTTGCTTGTTTTAATACTTGGTAAAGGAATTATGCATGGTTTAAATGGTTTTGAAAGATAAATGGCTAAATGGTTATGCTTGTGGGGTACATGGAATCCCACAAGTTGTTTTATATGGTAAATGGAAGGGTACTGGAAGTCCTCTCAAACCTATATATGGTTGGCTATGGATAGTACAAGCAAGTATGGTCGGTATGATGATACACCACTAAGTGACCTTGGTTAATAAATTGTAAAATGGATTGATTGGTTGCTTGGTAATGGTTTTAACTGGGCAATAATGGTAGAATGTGTAGCAAAGCCATAGAAGGTGGAGGTCCCGGGGAGACCAAAACTGGAAACTTATATTTGCCGATATGAGGTTGGTTTTAGTGACCGTGTGCATGATGTCACACTATATTTTGGAGGGGATATACTAGTCATCCCAGGTTTTCTTCCCTGGTCATGCGGTTACACGCACTGGGGCCCTTTCAGCAGGGGGAGCTGAACCTATATAGCCCATGGGTAGATTAGGAAGACAATGCTACACAACCCAGGTAAAGGTTTTAAATGCATGCTAAAGCCAGTCCGCTTTCCTGGCATGGTTATATATATATATATATATATACATACATATGTATATATATATGTATGTATATATATATACATACATATGTATATATATATATATATGTATGTATATATATATTTTTATGGTTGTGTGCATATGGATGATTTTACTTGGTTTTATAAATGACATTATTTTATCCTTATTATGAGATCATGCTAGCGTTCACCCGCTAACCTATCTACTGGTGACTGTATACCTACGCTATGCAGGAACTAACCATTCTACTCATTCTACATAGTGATTGACTCGGGGATCAGCATTTGGACTAAAGTGGTGAGCTTCCATCCTTTCAGAAGGCTCCATTCCATGTTATGGATATTTCTAAACAATTTAATTTTATTTTGGATATTGGTTTTGGCCATGGTTGGGGGCATGTTCCAATCGGATTTTATTACTCTTTTGATTAGAGGCTTTGTGGTACTGCTATGGGTTAGAATAGGTGGGATCGGTATAGGTGTCAGCCTTAACATTGGTATTGGTATTGAGGCTGGCATCATCGGACATAATTTCTCACCATTCCATCATATTTCATTTTGGGATTAATTATATTATGTTTTGGAATATTTTTATTATGGCCTGTTTATGGCCCTTGTTTTGGTATCGGTTTGATATGGTTGGATTGTTGGTATGGAATTCTTGAACTCGGTTGGGTCGGTCATGGTTGGAATATCTTGCTACATGCTCAAAATTCAGCCAACTTAGGGCAGGCGGCTGGAGGTTTAGTTGGGTAATAGGGGTGGTCTCCGGTCCCGGTCAAACTTGGGATGCCCATAACGACAAGGCCCCCGGCCGGGTCGTGTCAGAGGCTACAAAAGAATAGGCTAAAGGCTTAACGAGGCTAACTAAGGTCATGTATAATGGGTAGATAAAACAGGTATAAAACATGAGTATCAAAGAAATGCCTATATCATCTCCTAAACCTAATATTCTTTATTTTGCTTCACACACACCAGGCACATTCTAGATATTAATATGTAAACATGAAATGTAACAAAAACCTCTCTCACACATGGAACATGCTCAAATCAAGCTGTATCTCTATAGATTCTCAAGCAAGCAATAGAAGAATTCAAAATTAAGCCAATATCATACAAGAGTCATATAAATGATCCTATGTGTCTCAAAAATAGTCATTCAACATACTTTCACATTCAAAACCAACGCACATCATGTAATAATTCATATCACTTAGAAAGAGCATCTCATTTATTTCTAATAACAATATTTTGAAGTTACTCATAAAAATAAAAAAGGGATAATGGTTCAAAGGTCTCTCCCTCAGAAAAGAATCAAAAAGAAAAACCAAGGGGTAGGTGAAGTGTGCTTCTACTAGACAGACACCAATAAAAATAAAAAAAACAAAGATAATTTTTTCTATAAGTTTTTCTAATTTAGTCAAAAACTAGATCATAAATAAAAATGGAAATCCTATAAAACACTTCACTCTAAAAAATCATCAGATCCCCCACCCCATACTTAAAATCATACTTTTCCCCTAAAGTTGGGGCCTCTAGGCCTAGCTTAGTAAAATCTTAACCTTTAAAGGGGTCTGGAGACCCCACACTCAATTTTTGCCATGCTCCTTAGCTAACCCTTCAGTACTCAGACTTTCCTTCAACTTATTGACACAAAACAAAAAAATGCAAGGTTATGCTAAAGGAATACTAAAACAAAGTAAAATTAACTACCTTAACTTAGGTTGCCTCCTATGCAGTGCTTGATTTATTATTGTGGCATGAATCACATCATAATCTTCTACTTGGCACCCATCTTCTAAATTTTTTCTTTGCTTTTGAGTGCTTACTCTCAAGGTATTTAGTTCTTACTACACTTACCTTTTTAGTATCCTCTTCACGTCTCTCAATTTTTGGCTCAATATTGATCTAGGCAACTCCATGAGAGAGTTCGAAAAGGTTATTTAATGTTTGCACTCATCCATCCCATACTTATCTTCTTCTATCGATGTGATCATCTATTGGTCTTTGTAATGTGAGGGTGTATTGGGTTTGTACACTCTGAAAACCACCTATACATTATTCAATCTCATTTTTAGAGTACCCTCTCTCACATCTATCAGTGCGTCTCCAGTTGCTAAGAATAGATGACCTAGTATGATTTGTACCCTATCATCTGCATCATAATCAAGAACAATAAAATTACCAAGGAATAATGAACTTACTAACCTTAATTAGGACATCCTCTATGATTTATTTGGGAACCACTATTGTTTTGTCTGCCATTTGGAGAACAACTGAACATGGTCTCAATTTTCCCAAACCCAGAGTGTTAAACACTAAAAAAGGCATCAAGTTGATGCTTGCCACCAAGTCATTCAAAGTATGGAACATATCACTTTCACCAATTTGTATGGGAAGGGTGTAAAACTCCCAAGGTCCTTAAGCTTTTTGGGCATCTTGCTCATGAACACAAAACTATACTTCTCAGTAAGTGCTACCATCTCAATATCACCCAAATTTGTCTTATTGGTTACCACATACTCCAAGTACTTATCATACTTAGGCATTCCCTACAAAACATCTAACAAAGGAAGGTTAGTGTGAAGTTCTCTAAACGTGTCAAAGAACTTATTAAAGCACACATCCTCTTTAGCCTTTATGAAAATAATAGTGGGTCTCTCTGGTGTATGCTCAATTGCCTTTGTTTGTGGGTAATCAAACTTCCTAAAATTCTTAGCTTCTTTGGTTGCCAATTGCTTCTCATATACTTTTTGCGGGACAAACTCTGCCTGTACCTCATAATTTTTCTTTGAAGGTCTGCCAGTCAGGTTTTTACCACTCCTTTAGGTAATTTGCCATCACTTGCTTTGGATTTTTTGTATTTGTAGGAAAACCCCTTTGAGGTTTTGTGTTCTACGCTTGAGACAACTACCCTAATTATGTATCCAAATTCTTTTAAGACAATTACTAATTTTTGATATTCATAGCCATTTGTTCTTAGTTGGCTAGGATCTTTTTTAACATCTCTTCTATGTTACTGGCCTAAGTATTATTCTAAATACCTTGCTGCTACTAAAATTGTTGAGTTTGAGCTTAATTATTGCCCCATGAGTAATTGGGATGACTCTTCCAGTTGTGGTTATAGGAATTACAATAATTTTGACTTCCTTTTTGCACATTGCCCATGAAATTCACTAACTTCATATTTTATCCATATAAATATTTAGAGTGACCACTACCTCCACAAATTTCACACTAATTTTGAGACTGCTAAATTGCATTAACTTGGGCCTAAGGTTTATTCACACTCAACTTACTAAACCGTCTCATCATTTGGCTCTAAAAGAATGCCAACTAAGAAGCCGAGGATTTGACACTATCCACCTCAATCCGGCCTGCAGGCTTCTTTACTACAATTCTGGACACATTACTCTGCCATTTGGGATTACATTATGCAATTCAGTTTAGAAGAGTATATAGCTCATCATAAGTTTTCTCCAAAGATTGATAACCTATAGCTGAATCTTGCCAAATTTTTGTATTATGGTCTAGTAAATTAACAAAATTATGAGCTAATACCTCATTAGCCTTTTGGTGAAGTAGATAATCCCTGATGAGACACTTAAATCTCTCTCATGCATGATAAAAATTTTTGTCTGGATTTTGTTTGAAACTCAGGATCTTGCTCCTCAACCCTGTAGTTTTGCTTGATAGATAGAATTGAACGAGGAGCTTCATTACCAAGTCATCCCAAGTTGTGATTGAGTTTGAACATTCTGCCTTTAACCATTTCTTCTTCTCCCTTAATAGTAAGAAATAAAAAAAGAGTAAGCCTCACATAATATATGGAGACTCCAGTGGGAATGAAAGTGACATTGATCTCTAAGAAGTTTTGTCTATGAACTTGTGGATCCTCATGTGATAGGCTTGTGAATTGCCTGCTACTATGCAATAGTTAGATTATGTTCTGCTTAAGCTTGAATCTACCCTAAGGTTTTGGTCTGCGGATGACAGAGGTAATGTTAGATGTGAGTGGGATTTCCACTTCACGCACTGTCCTGTGGCCTTATCATTCTTTATCCATGACTGTAGGAATGGCTTTGCCCTGTTGAACTTGCAAGATGAGATAGAGAAGTGTTGTTTTTCACCTTAGTTGATGCAAGCATCATTCAGGTTTGGGATATGGTTTGACCAAATCTCTTTCCCTTGATAGATTACTTGATATTCATACCTGTATCTGCAAGTTTAGTAGCTAAAACCAAGTCGTCAGCACTATTAAACAAAATAGCAAAACTAAAAATTAGAAGGTTTCTAATTTTTAAGTCCCTAGCAAAGACGCTGAAACTTGTTGTGTCTAAGCACGCACACAAGTGTACGCGGTCATCCAAGTAGTAAAGAAATTATGATGAGTTGAATATTGATCTCATAGGATTCAGTAATTAGTAGACTATCACGTTCTAGCGTAACTAATGATATTAAATAACTGCAAGATTGTGCTCAAGTATGAGCTTTGTAATTATAACTAAGTAACAAAAAATAACAATGATGTAAAGTTCTAATTGTAAATAATATTTGGAGAGTTCCAAGGTTGATACATTTACTTCCCATTCATGCATAACTATGGTTTCTAGCCAACGTTGATGTTTAAGTTAATTATTGATTTATAAGGTTGATAGTTTAACTCGGGATGGTCACTCTCTACGTCATCTATCCATATTAAGATCACAACTACATTATTGAGAAGAGATGTGAGTATTTAACTTGGATGCATTAAGATATCTTCCTATTTTCTTAACCATATGGGTGTTTAGGTATATCTTTATCTTAACCGCAAATCATTCTTTAACAATTAGTGTTTAACGATTAAAAACATGATCCAATCTCCTTACATTCTTTATTCCATCCCTCAACTTCTATGATCAATTCATTTTAGGACTTAGATTTATCCAAATTTACATGACCCTGTAGAAAAGTAAAACAAGAATGCAAGAACAATCACATGAGTTGATAAACATATAAACAAACAATCAAACCATAATTCCATAATCATGTTTGTAGCCTAAAATCAAGATTGAGGGTGTTTATCCACTTATAGTCTTACCAAGAGTAATAATAATGGAATTCATAATCCAAACATACAAGAGAACTAAAGTAAGGAAGAAAAACCCTATTTAGAGCCTACCTTATGTGTTTTTTCTCTCCCAAGTCATTCAAAAGTGTTTAGTAAAATAAAACAAATCTCCTATTTATAGTAGAAGGAAAAAATTGGACAAAAATATCCCTCCATGCCATGCCTTTATCGCGTGGTTCAGCGGGTGTGGTACACTCTTATTGTGCATGCACATTGTTTTGTGCCACTAAAAATTTTGTCTAGCTCCGTGCCATGCCCTTATTATGTGCCACATCCTTATGCGAGGCTCAGTGGGCGTGGCACACTTTTGTGTCTCAAATTCCAATATTCCTCTATGGTGTAGTCTCTTCAATTTCTTTGTGTCCCATGCATTGTAGATGCCTTTCCAAATCTTTTTAGCTTATTTTGCTTCTCAATATTTCTCCTAACACCTTCAATCATCCACATGAACGGTATTGACACCAAATCAAGCTCATTCCTTGCAACAATCTAGACCTGAAATACTAATCATATCCATTAGTTCATGCACACAAATTAAGCCCAATCAAGTGAATATATATGCAATGTAACTCACAAAATAGACGCAACTATAGGTAATAACTATCACTTGGATGTATAAATATGCCTAAGGTCACATGACATTTCAACTAAGCAATTTATTGAGAAAAAAGTATTTTTTTGTGATATAAAGTTTTAGCTTGATGATTTTATAGGGGAATAAACTTTAGAGGGATTTTCTCAATACATGAATTGCCTTAACAGATGAAAAGTTCCAAAATGACTTTAGTGAGATCTTCTTTATATTTGGATTGGGTGAAAATCATTTACACTCCTCAATTTTTTTTTTCAAAAATTAAACTCCCCTCTCAGCTTTAAAAAATTGTCATTCTCCCTTTTTTCTTAATTAAAAATTTTAAATGTCAATTCTACCCTTATATTGCCAACCTTTATTTATTTATTTATTCTTTTTTATAAATAATTATGTATATATATATAAAATTTCTTATAGAAGATATTAATATCATTGAAAAAAGAAATGTGAGACAAAGAAGAACCATTATTTACCCCACAACAATCTCCACCACTATAGAGGTTTGATTGCAAGTGCGACCTTCCGCAACAATGAAAGTCAGTAGCATGTGGCCCTTTATAGAAGCGGTCCATGTCTCCCAGGAGCAAGCTTGCAGGCGTTACAAAGCATCGCAACTATGGCTCTTCCTATGTGAACATGCCTCTACAAGATGTAAGTAATATTAAAAAGAATCATAAAAAAGTATTATTTGATTTTGCAACAAACTATAAAAGAATTATTCTATTTGTACTGTTAATGAATTTAAATAAAAATATATAAATACATATATAGATTAAAAAATATCGTATGTTACATTAACAATGTTACATAATTAGGGACTAAAAATGGCAAAGGTAGAATAGGCATTACATAGGATAAGGGAGAGAGAATGATTATTTTTCAAAGTTCAGGGGGAAGTTTGATTTTTGAATTAAAGTTGAGGGGTGTAAGGATTTTCACCCTATTTGGATGACAATATAAGGAAGAAAAATTCGAATGTGGCATTTAGTGGAATCTTCTCATTACTTAGATGACCATGTTGGGAATTAATTCCTTAAATTTTGTAAAATTATCACCTATCCCCCTTTTAAAAGTTTTCTAGAAAAAAATGTTCTCTTTAAAACTACTCAAATATATCATATATATTCTTCATTTTTTATACATTTAATTTTTCGGCATTATACATGTGTGCCAAGCCTTGCTATATATAATTTTATGAAATAATATTATTTTAATGAATTTTAAGTCACGAATTATGCATGAAAGAAGAAATACAAGCTTTTGTGATTGTTTTGTGTGAATCATCATTTATATTTATATCTATCTATTTTAAAAGCACAAATAATTTTTCCTAAATGTTGAACAACCAAAATATCCCTCAAATATTAATCGATTTTTATGCCCTTTGAAATTTAAGTTAAGGATAAAATAGTCAATATTACAACATCATAATAGTGTTATCCTACTATAATTTGATTAATCAATACTCAATAATATAATCTACAGAAAAGGGTCAAAATACTCATGAATTATTTGAAATACAGAAAAAATTAAGATGTCCCTCGGTTAAATTTTTCGCTCAAAGATATCCCCCTCTAATGGAATTACATCAAGCATGCTACGGTTCACCCAAGTTTAGTGGAGCTATTGGTGAGGATGCCTATGATTTTTTGATTGATTGCTAGGAGAAGTTACATAATCTTGGACCCTTGAGTATCATCGGACAAAAAAATACCACTTTGAGCCTATTATTTATTGTAAAATATTTTTGGGGCATTTTCACATGTAATGATGTTTTGAATCGTTACATTTATGACTTCACTTTATTTTTCTTCTATTTCCTCGAAAGATAATTTTGGCATAGAGACTCCTATTGTTTAACATATGTTTGTTCACAATACTTTGTTTTAAGATTTTCTTGAGGTTTAACATTTAATCCAACTTATGATCTTAGAGAGTGTGATCAAGTAATTGAGTTCTTAAATTATTCTGATTCATTTTTAGTATTACGTCAATTTTTTTAAATTACTTAGCCCTTATCTTACATACTCAGTACCTTCCCAGTAATAAACATGCTTTTCTTGTGCTACATCCTTTCATTGATGTCGCTTATAAATATACAAGAACAAAATCAGACTTTCATAGATATTCGTGTGGCTATAAGTCATTTCATTAAGGGTAAAATGGACATTTTAAAGCTAAAATATTACTAAAGTTATAAATGTGTTATTCTTTTTTGGGACTGACTAGAAAGAAAAGTGAGTCATATAAATTGGAACAGAGGGAGTATTATTAGTAAACACAATTGCTAAACATTAATAAAAAACTCAAAACTCTATTCATAAGGTTCATGAATGGTGTTGGGGCATTACTCAACCCGAAAGATATCACGAGACATTCAAAGTGATCTTTTCAGTTTCTAAAGTTTATTTTCAAAATATCTTCTTTGTTAATTGTCAATTGATGATAACTAGATCTGACGTCAATCTTTGAAAAATACTTGGCATTTTGAAGTTGTTCAAACAAGTCATCAATTTAGGAAAGAGGATATTTATTCTTAATTGTGACCTTGTTCAACTAATTATAATCAATGCACCTTCTCAACAATTCGTTCTTCTTTTGGAAAAATAAGACCGGTGTGTCCCAAGGCAAGGCACTTGGCTTAGTAAATTCTTTGGTGAAGTGATCCTTCAACTTATTTTGGAATACCTTCATACTGGGAGAATGACTCCGGAACTAGTGTACTTTTAATATTGAGCCAATATTAATTTTTCCATATTGGATGGCTCAAGAACAGTTAAAAGATTTATGAAGGATCACTTCACCAAAAGATTTACTAAGCCAAGTGCCTTACCTTGGGGCACACTAGTCTTGTTTTTCCAAAAGAAATGTGGATTGTTGATAAGGTGTATTGACCATAACTAGTTTAACAAGGTCACAATCAAGAATAAATATCCTTTTTTCCAAATTTAAGACTTGTTCGAATAACTTCAAGGTACCACGTGCTTTTACCATTAGTTGAGAGTTAATAAAGAAAATGTTTTGAAGACAATCTTTAGAACCTGCATTGATCACTTTGAATTTCTCGTGATATCTTTTGGTTTGAGAAATTCCCCAACACCGTTCGTGAACCTTATGCATAATGTTTTGAGTTTAATATTTAGTTTTAGCTATTGTATTTACTGATAATACTCCCTTTGTCCCAATTTATGTGACTCACTTTTTTTTAGTCAATTTACAAAATAATGACATGTTTCTACCTTTAGTAATATTTTAGCTTTAAAATATCTATTTTACCCTCAATGAATTGATTTATAGCCACATAAATATCTACGACTTATTTTAACCAAATGTTCAAAAGTCTATTTTTAAACTTCATGCTAAGTCAAACTACCTCATATAAATTTTGATGGAGAGAGTTATTTCTTATAATCATGGAGTAAGCGTGATAGTCCCAAATTGGTTTATTTGGTTTCCAACGTGGTTATCAAGGGATATTCCTAATAGATTGAAGTAGTGAGTAGTTGATCAAAACCTATGACTTCAATAGAGATTAGGAGTTTCTTGGGTTTGGGTAGGTATTATCGAAGATCTTTTGAGAGATTATCCCCTATTTCTACTACATTGACTAAATTAACTTAGAAAAAGATCACATTTCAGTGGTTAGATGCATGTAAGAAAAGTTTCCAATAGTTTACGATTAAGTTGACTTCTGTCTAGTGTGGACTCTACTATAAGGAATCAATGGGCTCATCGTATATTGTGATGCTTCAGGAATTAGTTTCAGATGTGTTTTGATGCAAAATGGATTGTTAGTAGCTTAATCTTCCAAACAATACAAGAATCATGGGAAGAACTTTTCAACCCATGACCTAGAATTAACAGAGGTGATGTTTGTATTAAAGATATGGTGTCACTATATTTGTAGAATTCATGGTGACATCTTCACCAAACATTAAAGTCTCCCATATCAAGTAGAGAGATTTGAACTTCAGACAAAGGAAATGGCTCAAGTTTCTCATAATTATAATGCTGATAGATTCTATATCATTCAGGCAAACAAATATAGTTGTTGATGATCTTATTCGAAGGTCCATGAAAAGTTTAGATCATTTTGAAGGAGACAAGAAGGGTTTTTAAAAATAAATTTTGGTCTTTTATTCATTAATCAAATCAAACAATACTCATGGGACTAGATACCAAGTTTGAAACAAACAAACCAAAGACATAAAATAAGATAAGAGAGGCCAAACCAACTCAAATTTATTACATCTATATCATAATAATGGTCTCCTCATCTAACTTCACTTTTATCGTCCAAACCCTCAAGACATCTAAGAAAATATTGCCACCTTATTTGAACAATTGTCTTCTTCTGTCCTTCATTGGGCAATCAATAGTATGCTTCATTCTACATACATTGCTACTGTATCATCTTTACAAGTGCTTTCTTCCTCCCCTTGCCTTTTTTTTACTATATACATATACTGATTTCTCGTTCTTTTGTTGTTCCTCAAATACGTTCTCTAATGGATGGGGTATTTATTTTCCATGTGCTTTGCTGAGGGATCGCGTCTGTTAGATCTATGGTAAATCATTAGTTAATAATCTATTTCTCCCCCTTTATCCCTTTGTATCTTATATAAATTTAATCTTACTTGTATGTAGTTGGAGATGGAATAGGGTAAATAGGAAGATACGATAAACCACCCCATAATAATTGCTACAACTTTTAGGTTTTGTTACTCTGATTTGACCATGTGACCCTCATATCTTTTTATGAGTCCTTTTTTGTTAGCTGAAATAGTCCAGGCTAGATAGCATTTTCACACTTTTTCTTGCCTTTATTGGTTTTGTAAATATTAGCTTTGTGAAAATACTATGTTGTAGCCTCCCTCACCGTTTCACTCTTTGCTTGGTAACACTCTTAAATATGGGCATTTCATCTTATCACTATTAATTAGCTTTTTACCTATTGTTTCCATGCCTCAAAAGCTCGTGTATCTACAATTTACTTTGTTAATAGAGTGATTTTCTAAGTAATCTACAAGTTTATTCCCTTCACTCATAATGTGCTACACTTGGTACTATTTGTTAGCTAGAATTTTCTTGATTTTTACTACCCACTCTGCTATAGTACAAGAACATTCCCATTCTACTGATATAATGTAATAAATGACCCAACCTCGGGCCTAGTCATGATAGGTATCTCAAGCCCACCGAGGACCAGAGACCACTCCATAGCCTAGTCATCTGAGCAAAATCCAAATAATAATAAAGTGGAAGACAACTAGATAATAGAAATAAAATAGTTAATGTAACTCAAGAATATGCTCTAAGAGTCAACAACAACATCTAACCCACACATGTCAACAAAAGCCTCTGCACCAATTCAAATATCAAAATAGGTCAGGACATACCCCCAACTATGACAGTGACAGTGACAATGATAATGTTAACGTGAATTCTTCAATTCTAAAATATGGAAAGAAATTGATGGAATGACCAAGCTTTCCACAAGATGGAAGCTCACCACTTCATTGCCAACCAACCAATGAATCAAATCACCTAACGCTGCACAAATGTAAAAGAAGTGTGTGGATACCCTATATTATTAAACAATGTAGCATGTTAGGATAGTTAATAGGGTGAACACTAGCATGTAACTCAGGATAAGAATAAAAAAATGCCATTTCTAAATCAAGTCCAAACTTAATGTACATGTTCAAATACATGCATACATACATATATACAAGATAATGGGATAGAAAACAAGGTTTATCATTATATTTAAAATCATTAGCTGGAATGCATAGCTCTAACCATCCTAAAAACACCCACGAGCTATGTGGGTCCAGCTCCCCCCACCGAAAGGTCCCCAGTGCATGTTAGATGCTTGAACCGAAGAAATCAAAGGAAGGTCCAGGGAATCGATGACCCTATCCATTCCAAATATATATACATAAAGTGTAAACTATGTATACGATTACCAAGGTCCCCACACTGGCAAATGTCGTTTCCAGTACCAGTCTTCTTAGGACCTCCACCTTCCATATTGAGCTACACAATGATGTGCTATAGAAATATAATACTTTTGATGCTTAAGAAGAGGAAAATATGCAAGTTTTTGAGGTTATTTTGTTAGATATGATGTGTTTTGGGTATGCTTTGTAGGAAATCATATTTTGGATGCTATGTTCATAAAAAAGGTAAAAGGGGTATTTTGGCTACTTTTTAGAGAAATTATGTATGTTTGGGACACTTTCTAGCTTGTTCATGATCAAAGCATGTTCGAGAATTTAAGAAGAGCTGAAAAGATAACTCCCGGCACTTACTAAGTCAACATATGGTCTGCATGTAGGGCCTACAGACCACAAGTAGGCCAAGCAAGTGCCAAAAGTCCAAAATAATGAGATCTGACTTGTAGGATTTTTCATTCGGTTCCTGCACTCACCCTGCTAACTGTAGGTACTACATGTACCCTGGGTTAGGGAACAAGTACATACCATATGTAGCCACCGACCCTATTTTCTGCTATTCCATTCAAGATTTAGTTTTAAGGTTTCCTCATGTACTATAAATGCCCTTTATTTGTTTTTAATAGGAGTTACACACTTTTGATACTCACAAACATATTTTGATTCCAAGATTTAATTATGACCTTAGGATTCTCTTGTAATTACTTTACTTGATTAATTCAGTTACAGTTGTGGGTTTTTACACTTCTTATTAATTTGATTTCATGTATGCTTTCGATTATAAATGTTATTGATTTCTTCACAAGCATGAGCGGCTAAAACCCATAGCCAAGGTTGTGGAAACCCAAGTGGATTGATGAAGTAGGGGAAGTGCTATTGTTATTCTGAACTGATACCCATGCATGCATTGCTTTATCTTTATTATAATGGTTTTCTTAATGGGTATACACGTTAGGATCCCACCTAGATATTTCTACTTACTCCAAAAGAGGAGTAGTGACTAGGAAAGATAAAGACAATAATAATTTGGAGTTTAATTGTCGATCTATGCTTCTAGGTTCTATCTTAGTAAGATGATTATATTTCATCTAATAACTAGAGACTCAAAAGGTAATATTTAATTGGGATCAAGATAAGGGTTAGTAAGGCGACATCCTGAGACTTAAAAAGTAAAGGGTGAAATCTTTCTGCACGTCCAAAAGACTGTAGAAGCTACATAACTTTTTGTTCTTAGTTGGGCATACACCGGTGTATGCCTAGTACATAGGGTAGAGGTAATCCCTTACTCCTAGTAATTCTGAATCTAGAGAGGATCCTACAAACACCTTATAGTATGTCTGAGCAGAATAAAGATGAACCACCTGAAGTGGTTCATGATGTTATACCTCCCCCTCCCCTTAAAAGAGTACAAGATATTATTGATTGATAGACTGGTGAGCTGTTAGCTAAAGCTGAAGTTAAGAAAAGGGAAATAGAAGAAGCTCAGCAGGTATCTAGAGAGGCAGAGCTAGCTGCACAGATACAAGTAATAGACTGTCGAGCAACACTTAATGGAAACCAGAACAGAGCTAGAGGTGCCCATGTGCAAGTAATCATAGCATAGCAATATGTGCAACTATATATAGTTGATGAAAAAGACTTGGGATATGTTGAGCCGGTAGAGACCGGAGGCATAGTCCCTTCTGTTTTATCCCCAGGCATTAAGTTTGACATCACGAGCACAATGATCCATCTTCTAAATCTGAAAGGCATATTTGTTGGTCTACCTACAGATGATGGAAACTTGAACCTTGCTAATTTCATCGAGATTTGTAGTTCATATACAAATCCAGGGGTGAATCGGGAAGCACTCAGACTGAGGTTGTTTCCCTTCTCAGTTACAGAAGAAACATTTTTATGGTTAGGGGAACTGCTAAGAGGTTCTATCACTACATGGAACAAGTTGGGAAAATAATTCTTGAATAGGTTCTTTTCTCTATCCAAGATGTTGTAGCTTAAGGATGAGATTTATAATTTCAGGCAGCTGTAGTCAGAATCTATGTACAAGGTATGGTTCAGGTTCAAGAAGAAGCTGAGTATGGTGCCCAACCATCAGTTGTCAGGGATGAGCTTACTGGAGATATTCTACAGAGCCCTGACTATTAACTCCAGAGCCATGGTAGACACTATATTTGGAGGAGATTTTACGAGACTATGCATGGAGGCAGCTTCTGAGAAGTTAGATCAGTTCTCACTTACTAGATGAAGGTGAAAAACTTAGGAGGCTGAGAGGGGATCTTATACTTATGCTATTATGCCTCCTGCGACCAGAAAATAACTAATGACATAGTACCATAAGAGATTGTTTTGCTAAGAACTGATCTAGGGGTACTAGCAAAGCAGCTTGCAGCAACGACTTCTGAGAAAGTGAACGCAGTAGCAGCACAGAGGTCAACTTCCAAAGCTTATAAGTCAGAATTGGAAGAGGAAATAAATTATCTAGATCATCAATTGGTAGGTTTCCGACCCCAAGGGCAAGGGAACCAAGGTTGTAACTACTATGACAGATACAGATACCATAGCAAAGAGCGAGATGGTGACTAGAGAAAAAAAGATGACTATAGGGAAAAAGGATATAGGTACATTCCACCAGGTAGACAAGATACAAAATTTAGAATAGAAGAGATGCTGGCTAAGTTGGTAAAGGGTCAAGAAAATCAAGAGATCATGCTTAAGAAGATTAAGGCCAATAATTCAGGATTGACCCAGAAGGTCAAGTCACATGCTAAGGCTATCAAGAAGTTGGAGCACCAGTTCAGGCAGATGTCAACAACTCTGAATCAGAGGCAGCCAGGTACCCTTCAGAGCAACATGGTGTACAATTTAAAAAATAATGGTCATGTACTTTCTATTACCATGAGGAGTGGTATCACTACTATGGATCCCCCACGACCTGTTGTAGAAGCTACTGATGATGCCATACCTGTTGTTGAATTCGAAAAGGTAATAGGTTATAAAGGTAAAGCTACTTAAGACAAAGTTAAGGGTTCGGTCATTGAGCAAAAAATTAGACAAATTTTGAGACCCCCTAACCTTTTCCTTAGAGATTGAGGCAAAAAAAGAGAAAGATGCCTCAAGCAATTCATTGAGATACTGATAAAATTGAGCTTGAACATACTTTTTCTTGAGGTGTTAGAGTAGATGCCTGGATATACCAGGTTCACAAAAAAATTGGTCACAAGGAAGAAAAGAGAGATAATTGAGGATATTGATGGTGTGCATCACTTTAGTTCAATCATGACTAGGTCTTTAGTGCAGGAAAAGGGTGATCCTAAAGAATTCACTATACCATGCACTATTAGGTCATCCCAATTTTATAGAGGCTTATGTGATTTAGGGGCCATCATTAATCTGATGCCGCTGGTCGTATTCAAGAAATTGAGCTTGAACCCTATGAAATTGACTTCGATATGACTGTTGATTGCTGACCGCACTGTGAAAAAGCTTGTGGGAATATTTTTTGATATGATCATGAGGGTGGATAACTTTATATTTCCAGCTGACTTTGTCATCCTAGACTGTGAGGTTGACACTAAGATCCCTTAATATTGAGGAGAATATTTATGGCCATAGGTAAAGCTATAGTTGACGTGGAGAAAGGTGAGCTAAAAATTAGAGTCAATGGTGAGGAGGCTACATTCAAAAGCCAAAAGTCAATAAAATAGCCAACCAACGTATGGGTAGTGACGGTGATTGATTGTGTTGATAACCGTGAAGGATACTCCTATGGGTATCATAATGAATTCTAAGTAGTTAAAATACCCGCATCGTGCTACGATGTTAAATCAAACGTTAAGTGGAGGCAACCCACTATTGTTAGTATTCAGATTTTTGTTGTTCTCCCTTTTTGTAGGTTTTTAGCTCTTAGACTTACCCGGAGTATGGTAAAGATTGCTATATTCATCAATTTCCAGGTAAGGGGACTGTGTGATCAACCCATAATGGTCACAAGTCCCACACGATAAGTTGAGTAAGTTGAAAAGTTTAAATTTTGACGATGAAAAATGAAAAGTTATGGAATTTGGCATCTAATTTTACTTTGGGACCTTCAACTTAGGTTGTAGGACCATAAATAGCTGAAAAATATCGAAATTCCAAGTCTAGATTGTAGGAAAGTAGGCCAAAATTTTTGGCCCAATACTTGCGCCCTATATCTGCTGGCTGCAGGTGGCACCTGCGCCCCATGCCTAGCGCAGATGGCAAGCGTGGGTTGAACTCGCGGCTAGGTCAAATTATGGGCCCAAATTTTATTTCAAATTTTTGGCCCACCAACATATATATATGACCTAAAATATCCCCCACCTATATTTAAATTTAGACTTTCCTCTTAAAACACAAACTATCCCTACACTTAAGTAAAGGCTAAATTGACACTTATTTGAGATACCAACTTGTCCCAACACGCTAAAAACAAGTACTAACTTTGGTTTTGCTTGACTTATTCACTATTCATTTCCAATTCTTCATAAAAGGCAACTTTCTCACCTCCTAATGGTTATGTCTTGATCTCCTTATTATTTAAATAAGTTGATATGTGTATTCCATTACAAAATTTATAGAATCTATCATGCTTGTATATAGGAGCCTTAAAGTAGCCTAAAATCATAATGTAGGGCCTTATTTGAAGTAAAATCTAAAGTTAGGCCCCAACCGGAAGTTGAACTTGAATGAATAAAAGTAATACCACTAGTTGAGCATGTGTGTTTGCTTTGAAAGATGTGATTTATGATTGGTGTGTGCACATTGGACTTTTTGGGATTTCAAATAGGTTATTGGGGTGTGAAAATTGAGGAAAAATTCAAACTTTTCAAATTTTGTATTTTTCTTCAACTTTTGCTATCCCTCACTTTTGTTGGAAACTAACTAGTTTTTTCAGGTAGATATGACACCTAAATCTCTAAAAAAGATGAAGGTAAATACCTCGAGTATACGGGCAACATTTCCTGAGACTATTGGTTCAGTGGAGGAGTACCCGAGGCAGAGACGTAGAGACACTACAATAGGGGTGACACGCAGAGTCACAAGAGGACAAATACGCCAGGCTACTCAGGCAGTTGCAGCCCGACTAAGGATGAAGTCAGCAAGGATGTCACCCCCCACACTCCTCCACCTAATGATGATGATGATAAAGAGACAGATTCCAAGTCTATTCCACAGGTTACTTCTCATGACCCCTAGTTTGAGGAGGGGTCTCAGGATTCATCTGAGGAGGTAGAGCAGGAGGAGCCATCAGCAGCGTCCCAATCTGACGAGGGTACCGCTACTTAGGTACAACAAATATATGTACCCTAGTGTAAGAAGGGTACAAAGTAGGATACCCATAATGTATCAGTATAACAGAAGAAGAGTCCTGCTCCCTCATATGCCTTAGATGCACCTCTCGAGGAAGGACATTCGAGGTAGTGTTAAAAGGGATGTTAGAGACATTTACTATTGATAGTTGTGTTTGGGAGGTAGGCCTATAAGGTGTATTTATGAGGAGCATTGGATTGACCTATCGGGGTTGGATCCAGTACCACAGTTATGAGAGACATTTGATAGATATTAGCTAGAGTGGATGACTAGACCCCTCGATTCTTATAGACCAACTATGATATGGGAATTTTATGTATCATAATGAGCTATCATAGTCTTTACTATGAACAAATATTAAGGCCAGGTGAGATTTGCGATGCAGCCACAACTTGAGCATACACTGGTTAGAGGGTTCAAAGTTGATATTTCGACAGAGACTATTCGAAGAGTTATCTTTGTCCTAGATTACATTACTCCTGTATCTACAGTTGAGTGTATGTAATAACCTAAGACTACCCATAGTCGTTACACGGTACTTATGACCCAAGCTAACCCTTTCCTGACATTTGTACCATCAATACTGCATAATATCTAAAAATAAATACGGCGAAACAGGTAGAAACAAGCCATAAGGTTAAACACATCTATAAATACTTAAAACTAAAAACTGAGTACCAATACATCCGTCTGAAAAGCCTCTAAATTGTCTGAACTGTGGAGTTGATGCGATATGTCCCCAGCTAACTCTATCAACCAAGAATAGACCAAGTCTGATGCAATAATAGTAAACTAAGGATCATCCTTGAATGAAAAGGACTCACTTCTACGTCTACTACTGTTGACTGGGACTGAACTACTGAGGAATGTCTACATCTCATGCCTCTGAACCTATGGTGTCAATTAAAAATACCATAGTGCAAATGCATCAGTACAAGAATATACCGAGTATGCAGATGAGGTAAGAATAAATGTAAGGGTTCATGCATGAACAATTACTTAACTGAATAATCATGAGAGTACCGAACGAGAGTACATACATGAGTGCACAAACCATAATCACAATCATCATAACTCTAAATACTGAAACTCAGATACCGCTTCACTGCCAACTTAACTCACTACTAACACTGAGATACTGAATCACTGAATTATCTGATACTAATAACTGATTAACTGAATATACTCACATAAATGACTAAATTCTGAGCTCACTGCTGTCGATTGATGGAATCAGAGATCAACCTCTCTCTAATAGATAACTCCAGAATCTATTATCAATGATAAGAAAATGATCATGTCCGAGTCTGACAATAAGAATACTCAATAGAATCTGAGACTGAGATCAATCCTATTTATCGGTAGATCTATGGATCTGATAACAAAAATACTCAACTGAATCTGAGACTGAGATCAAGCCTATCTATCCAGAGATATCAGGATCTGATAACAAAAATACTCAACTGAGTCTAAGAATGAGATCAGGCCTATCTATTAGGAGATCTCTGGATCTGATAACAAGAATACTCAACTGAATTTGAGACCAAGCCTATCTGACGGATGGTCATGAATCAATGGAGCTATCTGAGTTCCTTACTGAGATAGACGACTGTACCTCACAGTCTTGATTTCTGAAGATTGATACTGAAACTGCAACTATGGGAAGTAGTTACTTAATCGACATGCCCCGACCTCTCACTGGTAGGGTCCAACTTGTAACCCCAACTGGAAGGGTGTCAATACCGTGCCACGGGTAAAGACCTTTTTGGTCAAGCCTCTTTGGTAGTTTACCCTCACAGGAATTTAGACTAAGGAAATATAATAGTCAAACCTCTCTCTACGGGTGACAACCTCTACTGATGGTGACTCCTATATCCAGTGTTGTCTATATAATTTTGGAGTTCAGGGGTTGCTCCTAACGACTTAGCCTCTCTCTCTGATGAGGAGCCACCATCCCTTTCCTCACTCGGTGCTAGCTCCTACTCCCAACTAAAAGATTCTAAACTGAATTCTAAACTAAACACAAACTGAACTAAATCTGATACTGTTCATGTTTCTCAAATAATCTGGCAGAGTTAAGCTGAATTCACTTAGTTCCGTATCTGATAGAATACTACTGAATCACAGTATATGAATGACGATACAAAGTTTTAATAGAGTTTTCGTTTACTAGAGAGATTAGAACTGAACAATTGGCTACTACTAGATCTGAGCTGTGTATTGAACTGAGGCTAGATTACTAGCGATACTGAGATCATAGAGATTACTGAGATTTCTTAAGTCCTATATCTATCTGAGGATACAGAGTTCTATAATTCACTGAGTTATGAGAATCATGGCCTGACTGGGATTATCATAAAAACTGACACAGGCTCTAGACAATAGCTAAATTGTCGGGTAAAAATACCCCCAGGACTCAATAACATAAGTAAAACATAACTATTCTTGACTAGTCATAACCACGGTCATTCATTCATCACCACAATCACTAAAGCATCTCTTCAAGCATTTAGGAATCATAAACATGTAATAGCATAGGAAGAATTTGCTATTGGATCATACTCCATTCAACAAAGTCTTGCATCAAGTACTTTACACATAGGATAGTCTTGGCATGTATCGGATAACATATGATTGGGGAAACTTCATACTATTATATCATAATTTACTCATCAAGCACTTGGCATATACTAGAGGCTTAACATATATCAAAGAGCATGAAATTGGGAAATTTCATACTATCATGTCTCAACTCGTTCACTAAGGCTTTTCAACAAATACTAGGCATGCATGGACTTGTACACAGTTGGGGGTTTCCTAATCAACATGCTATAATGGCCCTAATTTCTTCACATAAGCATTTATCAAACATATGGGGAGTATGCTTTGCTTATTCAATCATTTCCACACTTAATTAGCATGAACACATCATCTAAAAAGCAACTTGAAGAGGATTTATCATGAACATCACATGAATTCCACATACTAGGGTCAAAGCTTGAAAACCTTGTAAACAAACATGAATCATAACTCAATAATATCTAGGACATCAATTTTATTTCACATGAATCATAAACAACTCATAAACATAAAATCTTTGTGATTTAAAAAAGGGTACTTGAGCTTCTTGGATGAAAGGAACCCAAGAATCAACATCTACATATCTTGGGGAAACTCTTTTCTTGAAAGCCGCCCTTGGAGAAATTCTTGATTTTTCTTGATCTCTATTGATTTTGCTTGGAGAAGAAATATGGGTTTTGATGTTGTAAAACCCTAGTTTTGATATTGAAGATGGAAAATGAGGCTGAGAGCCTTTTATCGGGTATATGCTGAAAAAGAATGGGAAAAGACCAAAAAGTCCTTGGAATTAAAATCCAAAATTAGAAGAATCTTGATTTTTCATACTGGTGCAACACGCCATAATCGCGCCAGCTCATTGGAAATTAGACAATTGGAAAACTGCTTGATGACATGATGCGGTGGAAATTGCGTTGCCACCTTGGTTAAAAATTGGAAAAACACTGCAGCCCAGAGAAAATCGTGAAGGCTCACTGGAATTTGACAATTGCCATTTTGGCTGGTTCTGTGACGCGCTAAAGTGCCAGGTGACACACTGTATCACTATAATGGCTCTAACTCTTTGCCCGAGTATTGGATTTAGTATCGATGGAAAGCTTATTCAATTCCCTACATGATAAAAAGTCTATATTAGGGAAATTCTACAGAGTTCAAAGTATTTAACACTTGGGAAGACATCTCTTAAACTTTTGGGACTGGATTTTCACTTCACTGAACACGCTCTAAGGCTTATACTAGGAGAGAATTTTGCGGGGTATTATAGTGTGACCATAGACGGAGGGTCACATATCACCAACATATCATTTAAAAGGCTGAGCACCTGTAATAAAGGGTTGATATAGCTAGGTGGATGGAAGTTATATTTTATCTTTGGGTGATGCAACCTCATGGATTGAGGGACATGATGTGATCAAGAATGCCTTATGGATATTTGAGGCTAAGTTTTGCTGGTTTATGATTAGATACTGACAGATACCTACTGCTTCAGATAATATGTTGATGTGGGAGAAAGCAACACTAGTTGATTGTATGAGGGTTGATTATGCTGTAGATTTTGCCGACATCCTCAAGCATAAGTTACATGATAGAGCATTTGGTGAGTTAAGTAATCTGCCATTCTCCTGCATGATTCAGCGGCTGTGTGATGAGGCTGATGTGCCTGAGATACCAAAAGTAGATGAGAGGGTACTTGCAATAGCGACTGCACAGACAAAGACTATGAAGGGTCTAGTATGTCCAAGCTTTTTTAGGAGATCAAGACAACAGGCAGTAGTACCACGAGCCTAGATTGAGGGTCTAGTAGTTTCCACAGAGCCTAATGAGGCACATCAAAATGATGTGGGTATTAGTATTGATATGGATATAGGGGAGTATAGAGAGGCTCCAAACTATAGTACGCAGGGCTAGGGGAAACCAATTACTTCTTCTTCAGTGCTGGCATTGACCTCAGAGCCGGTTGGTGTATCTTCAGATCCTACTCTCCCATCCACTACAACTCCTACTTTAGGTATGATTACTATCTCTAGAAAGTTTTTGTAGAGCTTAGTAGACAGCTAGAAAGATATCGATGCTAAGGTGAGGGTTGTTGACACCGAGATAACTACCCTTTACAAGTAGATAGGATCAGAAGTTAGGAATAGACTTTAGCAGGTAGAGGCCTGATGAGAGGATGCATTGAGAGATGAACTATATAAGCTATGTGCTAATTTCTAGACACGGCTAAATAAGTTGGAGAGATGGTTTACAGCCTGATTCATAGAGATAGATGCGCTAGATCTAGCCTAGATTAGCAAAGTATTTGATATCTTATGAGCAGAGATACGCACTCTCAAAGAGAACCGTGTAGCATCCACTCCATCAGTTATACCCTAGGTGGTCTAGATATCACCTCTGCATGCACTGAGAGAGTTTAAATTCTTCGCAGAGGGTGATGAAGAGGTCCCAGCAATTGGCGGCAAGGGTGGTCACACAGACATATTGTAGGATATTGATTTGCCATATGGTCAGGCTATTAAAGAGGCTAGACATAATTCAATGGAGACTGCATTTATTAATAGATAGAGGCGTGCATCTATAGAAACGGGTGCATCTTCTAGTAGTGCACCACCACCACCATCACCTACACTAGCTGATATTTCCTTATCTGGGGATGCTCATGATTCAGGTGCCTAGTGCATTCCAGGTATGTTCTCACTTCTCTCTATTTTACTTTAACAAATTGTGAACAATACATAGTTTTTAGTTGGGGGTGGGCATACCATGCCGCCACGGGTTTTTATTACCGTGCTTCTTTTCCTGTCGACCATAGTATGGTTGTAGAACCAGTATTTCTAGGATAGTTTTATTTCGTATTATGTTTTGTTTTTGTGTAATTAGGAGACTTTTAAGTATTTAGGGTATTAGTGATGTTTTGAATGATTTGACACCCCTAAAAAATTTTATTTTTTAAATTGTGTGAATGTATATATATGTGAAAATTGTGGATCTTGTTATGGCATTAGAATTAGAGACATGATAATCACTTGCTAACAGCTGCATAAACTTGATAGGTAGTAGCTGGTAATATTGACTCTATTCTATGTGTGTGAGATACAACCTAGTTCCCTTTGTATGTTAAATTCAGAACTTGCCTAGTTAGTCTTGCCTAAGTTAAAACATAGTCGGTTAGGAAAGGATCATAGGCCCTTTTTGATTTTAGTCCACTTTCTGCCTAAATGTTTTTTCATATATGAATTTTATCCCTTGATCCCTGTTTTCATCCTTGTAGCCTATTTTCTTATTTCACCATTCACCTTTCCATTTATATTACCTTAAATCTGTTTTGGCCCTGGTCCTCTTTGGACATTGTGCACCTCAACTCTAGCAAAATGTATAAGTTGAGGGTTTCTATCATAGGGGTGTGTAGTTTAGAATGGATATGAAGAAGGGTAAACTAAGAGAAAAAGTTAATAGGGATGGGTATGGTAGAAAAAGAAAAAAAGAGAAAAAAGAGAGAAAAAAATATAAAAAAGAAAAAAAGAAAGAATAAACGACCACACCCAATCTGATTGTGTAATAAAGAATAAAAAGGTATAAATATGGGTGGAATAAAAGGAAATTGGCTAGTAAGTGAGACCCCAAGGTTAGTATAGTGCCAAGGAGGCTTAGTCACTTAATATGTCCATATGTACCATACCAGCCCCCAAGCCTATATTACAAGCTGAGAAAAGTCCTATAGTGATCCTAACTTGACTATCTGAATACTAATGTAATGAAAATAAGGGCAAGCCTATTGTATTTGACATGCGTTGATTGGAACTTCTCTTCTAAGTGTGAGTGTCTCTTGATCGTCCCTGCATTGACATGTATTATTCCATCTAAGTAAGTGGGACATCCTTGTTGTTAGGGCACTTGAGTTATATTGCTAGCTATTTGCTTGTTTTAGGTAGTGTAACTTGTATATATGAGTGGTTGTTTGTTGGTTATGTAATTGACATAACATGATCCCATTATGTTACATTGTTGTGCTTCATACTCATACACAGTTGGTTTTGAAAAGTGAGATAGGAGGGGGATGTTGTAATTTGAATTTTAAGTGTTGACTGACTGCCTTGAATAACTTAGATTCTCCTAGTTAAGCATCATTTTTGTTTTTTATTTTGTTTTGTTGCCTGAGGACATGAAAACATTCTAATTTGAGGGTGTTGATGTGCTATAAAAATATATCACTTTCAACACTTTAAACGAGGAAAATACGTAAGTTTCTAAGATTATTTTGTTAGATGTGATGTATTTTGGGTATGTTTTACAGAAAATCATGTTTTGGATGCTAAGTTTGTGAAAAAAGGTATTTTTGGATGGTTTTTGGAGCAATTATGGATATTCGGGGGATTTTTCAACTTGTTCATGATCGATGCATGTTCAAGAATTGAAGAAGAGCTGAAAAATGACTCCCAACCTTACTAATTCAACATGTGGACTGCATGTAGGACCTACGGAACGTAAGTAGGCAAAGTAAGTGCTAGAAGTCTAAAATTCTGAGAGCTGACTTGCAGAATTTTTTCATCCGGTACCTGCGCCTTGTACATGTGCTCACCCTGCTGACCGTAGGTACTACATGCACCTAGGGCCAGGGTGCAAGTACATACCACATGTGGCCACCGACCCTGTTTTTTCCTATTTCATTTGGGCTTTGGTTTTAGGGTTTCCTTATGTACTATAAATACCCTTTATGTGTTTTTAGTAGGAGTTACGCACTATTAATACTCACAAATATATTTTGATTTCAAGATTCGATTTTGATCTTGGAATTCTCTTATATTGAATTCACTTGATTAATTTAATTATGGTTGTCGGTTTTTACACTTCTTATAATTGTGATTTCATCTATGCTTTTGATTATGAATGTTATTGATTGCTTCACAAGCATGAGCTGCTAAAACCCATAGCCAGGGTTGTAGAAACCTTGGTGAATTGATAAAGTAAGGGAAGTGCTATTGTTGTTATGAATTGATACCCATGCATGCATTGCTTTATCTTTATTATAATGGTTTTCTTAATGGGTGTACACGTTAGGATCCCGCCTAGATATTTCTACTTACTCCAAAAGAGGAGTAGTGACTAGGAAAAGATAAAGACAATAATAATTTAGAGTTTAATTGTTGATCTATACTTCTAGGTTCTATCTTAGTAAGATGATTATATTTTATCTAATAACTAGAGACTCAAAAGGTAATATTTAATTTGGATCAAAATAACGGTTAGTAAGATGACATTCTGAGACTCAAAAGGTAAAGGGTGACATCATTCTACTCGTCCAAAAAAACTGCAGAAGGTACATAACTTATCGATTCTGCCTGCAAAGTATCAGATTGGTTCAACAAAGCATGATACACATATGAAGTTGAGAAGCCAGGGGGAACACAACCCTAATATTCACCTACAGTGATTAAAACTGAATTTTATATAGTTACTTGTACGATATTCACCTACAGTGATTAAAGCTGAAGTCGATATAGTTACTTGTGCGATATTACTACACAAATACCCCTCATTTACTTTTCTTTTTTTTCCTATTGACTACAACAGCTGAGATCTACAATTCCACGTGTTCCCTTAGGATTCGATTACAAACTTTGTTAGGTTACTATATTTTGACAGCGAGCGTATCATCTTTTGATATAAGGTGTAGTTTGGATGTCATCACACAACCCTTTTAAGACCAATTAAAACATTTACACACAACCCATCCATTTAACCAAGGAGTCATCCATTTAGGCATCCAAGGTACAAACTATTCCAATGACTTTTAACCTAGCATACCGTGTTATCAACAATTAGAACTTATAACAAACCATCATAATCCCATGCACAACTTGCACTTGGGTAGACTTAATCCCAATATCCCTCTGAAAATTAAATTCTAAAACAAAAGTGTTATTGTAGTGTGTCACATGACTTGATATCGGTAACACCTATTCCAAACCAACCACCCCCACTTTACATTATGTATTTTATGTTGCTTACACTTCAGGTATTTTTTTTAGTAATATTGACACCCATAGGACTCAAAATATAAATCTTTCTCCTCATGGATTCAACCTCAATGAAAGTTGAGATATTGACAACGACCGTCCATTACCAAATTGAATGGTGTAGGTGAGCATTATCTAAAATAGCTCCGTTGCCGGGGAGTGAAATATAGATTTTACTTGTGCGGTATGATTTTTACTTGAATATACCCGTGGTGATTTTGATTTTACTTTCCTTGTTGTTTTTTATTTTTGATTAGGTAATCACTATCCCTTTTGAATAATTATGAGTCAGGATGGTTTGGATTATCTTGGCATCGAAGAGCATGAGTGTGCTATACATATTCCTCCCACGAGGGAAATGGAGTATTTTATGTCAAGCGTAATGCCTTAATTACTTCACTTGAAGGGAATTTTTGAAGGTCAAGCCCATGACGACCTGAATTTGCACTTGAAGAACTTTGTAGTAGTTTTTGCCCCCTTTAATATTGCACTTATATCCCAAGAGTCCATTCGATTACGCCTTTTTCCATTCTCTCTAATGGGAAAGGCAATGCTTTGGCAACGATCTTTGCCTACCGGTTCCATCCCCTCATCGATAAGTCTTGCAGAGGCATTCTTAAGTCAATACTTCCCACCTTTGAAGATGTTATAATTGTGAGATGAAATTAATAATTTCCGCCAATTCCATGAAGAATCGTGGTATGAAGCTTGGGGAAGATTCAACAAAAAGCTCTTGAAATGTCCTAACCATAAGATGTCGGAGAAAATACTTCTCAAAATATTCTATAGTGAATTGGACCAACTCAACAAATCTATAATGGAAAATGCATTCGGTGGATCGCTCATTAAAACTTCATTTAGGGTTGCATCAAAAGTGTTGGATCAAATAACAAGTTTTTCTAGGGTTTGGGACATGAAAGATGTCGAGGTAGCCATGAGGGATACCTCCTCATCTTTTGTGTGCAAAAATAGAAAAGTTAAAGAGGAGGAAAAAGATGAAAATATATCAAGGTAATGTCACACTTTGAGCTCCTTACGGATCCTATGTTGGAATCCCCAATTGGAACCATAAATGTGATAAATGCAATAGAGAATAAGCCATGTGAAAGTGCAGGGGAAGATATAGTTAATGAAAAATTAAGTTTGTTTCCTAATTATATGGAGGGTTCCCACCTTTCCCCCCAAGGCCAAGTCAGGAATCAAGGTCGGAACCATAAAAGTCAAAGCATAACACAATGTAAAAAAAGGTGCATCAATGAAGAAATTTTGGCTCGGATCTTGATTTGTGTTGAGGGGACCAAAAAAATAGTGCAAGAAATGCGAAGTGATTTGTCCATGCTCCACCAAGCGATTGAGTCTCACTCAACCGCCATCCAATAACTATAGATAAGGTTGAATCAAATAGTGGAGTATCTCATGGAGAAACAAAATAAAGAAATACCAAGTGGGAATGTAACAAATATTATGAGCATAGAAGATGGAAAAAGTTTCAAAAATAGCATGGAGCTTGAAAACTCTGATGGAAAAAATAAGGATGATCAAACAAAGGCAAACAAAAATAAGTCAAATAATGATAAGCCAAAACCAAGTGGGATTGTGTTTGAAAAGTCAAAGGGAAATGAGTGTCGAATTGACTCCATCCATCAAGAAAGATTCCTCTACCTTTTCCTAAATGGATCTCAATGAAGGGAGAAAAATCAAGGTTCAATAAGATCGTTGATAAATTTAGTACCCTATCCATAAATATTCCTCTAGTTGAGGCTTTAGATATGTAGGGGTACGTATAATTTATGAAAGATTTGATATCTGTGAAATGGTTTGTGGATAATTTATGAAGGATTTGATATCTGTGAAATAGTTTGTGGAGGATGAAATAATAGAAAGAACACATCATTGTAGTGCCATCATGTCAAGCACATTGGTGAAAAAGAAGAACGACCCTGGTGCTTTTACAATTCTATGCACCATCGGGTTGTTCAAATTCATAAAAACATTGTGTGATCTTGGAGAAAGGGTAAATATAATATCACATGCCATATTCCACAAGCTCGGATTGACGAAGCCGTAACCTACCACAATGAAATTGCTCATGGCTGACCGTTCCATCAAGAAGCCGATCAAAGTTCTTCATAATGTTCTAGTTAAAGTTGACCGATTATTTTCTCGAACAATTTTGTGATCTTAGATTGTACAATGGATATTGAAGTACCTATAATTCTCAAGAGGCCATTCTTAGCACCAGGAAGGCCTTGGTGGATGTTGAATCCGGTGAGATAAAGTTTTGGTTGAATAATAAGGAGGCATCTTTCAACATATGTAAATCCATGAAGCAATTGATGGACTTACATGTCATCTTAGTAATTGATATTATTGATGGGGAGATTACAAATCATGTTGATGTGAGCTTGTTGGATGACCCTTTGGTAGGAGTATTATGGAATTGCAAAAGGGACGAAGTGGAAGAAATTGATGTAGTGGTTGCATCTTTAATGGGAATTGGATTCTATACCAAGAACCCGATATAGTTGGACCTTGATCTTAAAATTTGTGAGAGCCCACCCAAAAAACTATCCATTATTGAGCCACCATAAACAAAAGTAAAGACTTTTCCACTCCATCTTAAATATGTGTTCTTGGGGGACGGAGACACGTTACACATTATCATTGGAAGTGAACTTGAGCCCTCTCAAGTGGAAGCTTTGAAGTTGGTGGTAAAAAGGTGCATACGTACCATTGGATAGAAAATTGTGGACATCATAGGGATAGCCCACGATATTTTCCCCCTAAAATCAAGCTTGAGTAAGATCATGTACCAAGTGTGGAACATCAAAGGAGGCTAAATCAATCTATATAAGAGGTGGTAAGGAAAGAGATCATGAAATGGCTTGATGCAGGAGTAATCTATACTATATCGAATAGCACTTAGGTGAGTCCGGTACAATGTGTCATAAATAAAGGTGGTATTATGGTGGTTGAGAATGAAAAGAATAATCTTATCCCTATTCGACCGGTCATCGGGTGGCGGGTATGTATGGATTATCGAAAGTTGAACACATGGACCGAAAAAGACCATTTTACGATGCCTTTTATGGACCAACTATTGGATAGGTTGTCCGAGTGAGAATGATATTGATTCTTAGATAGTTATTCGAGGTACAATCAAATTTGTATCACCCCAGAGGACCAAGAGAGGATGGCTTTTACTTGCCCATATGGGACATTCGCATTCAAGCGAATACCCTTTGGGTAATTCAATGCCCTGACAACTTTCTAATATTGCATGTTGTAAATCTTTACGAATATGGCCGAAGACTTAATGGAGGTCTTTATAGATGATTTTTAAATTGTGGAGAACTATTTTGACTCATGTATTTAGCATCTAAGCAAGGTGCTTCAGAGATGCGTGGAAACCAACCTTGTCCTAAATTAGGAAAGATGCTATTTCATGGTAAAGGAGGATATTTTATTGGTCCACAAAATATTGGGGAAAGACATACAAGTAAATCAAGCGAAGGTAGAAGTAATTGCCAAGTTACCATCCCTATTTTTGTAAAAATGGTTTGGATTTTTCTTGTACATGCCAGGTTTTATCATTGTTTTATCAAGGATTTCTATAAAATAGCACATCCTATGTGCAAAATCCTTGAAAAAGATACAAAATTAAACTTTGATAAGGTTTGCTTAAGATCCTTTGAGCATCTTAAGGCGTTGCTTATTTTGGCCCCTATCATTGTGGCCCTAGATTGGTCATCCCTTTTTGAAGTAATATGTCAAGCAAGTGGGAATTTATTAAGTTTGGTGTTACATCAATGGAAGGAAAAACTCTTGCATCTTATATATTATGAAAGAAAAACCTTGAATGATGCTTAACGCAACTACACTATTACTAAAAAAAGTTGTTGGCAGTTGTGTATGCTTTTGAAAGTTTTTGTGCCTACTTGTTAGGCATAAAAGTAGTGGTACACATAGATCATGACACCCTTAGGTACCTCATGGAAAAGAAGGAATCAAAACCACGCTTAATTAGATGGATTTGCCCTTGAAAGAATTTAACTTTGAGGTAAAGGATCGAAATGGGTGCAAAAACCAAGTGGCCGACCATCTCTCACATCTTGAAGGTAACCATGAAATGCATGGAGAAATTGAAACTGATGACACTTTTTCTGACAAATTGGTCATGTCTATTGCGGGAAAAAGTGCACCGTGGTATGCCAACTATGCCAACTATGTAGCAAGTGGTGTACTTCTTGAGAGGATTATATATCATCAAAACAACCAGTTTTTGTTTAATGGAAAGAGATATTTTTAAGATGAACTATTTATATTTTAGGAGTGTGCATATGGTTTGATTAAGTGGTGTGTTATGGAGGTTGAGATGAATGATATCCTTGAAACTTTCCACTCCTCACCTTACAATGGTCATCAGAGAGAAATCCGAACCACCGCCAAAATCCTTTAATGTGGGTATTATTGGCACTCCATGCATCTGGATGCCATTGAGTGGGTAAAATTATGTCACTAATTCCAGATGCAAGGTGGTATTTCAAGAAGAAATGAAGTGTCTTCAAACTAAACCGCAAAGCTAAAGTCTTTGATGCGTACAGAATTGACTTTCTGAGCCCCTTTGTGAACTCATTTGGAAACAAATACATATTGGTGGCAGTTGATTATGTTTCTAAATAGGTGAAAGCCATAACTTTTGAATGATGAGAGAAAAATCATTACTTTTTTTGAGGAAATACATCTTTACAAGATTCGAAACACTGCATGCCATCATTAGTGATGAAGGCTCACATTTTTGTAATTAGATATTCAGAGCCTTTCTTGACAAGTACGGGGTTAAATACTAATTGGATACCCCATATCACAACGAGCGTCTAAGTGGAAGTTTCAAACCAAGAAATTAAAGCAATACTTGAGAAGCTGGTGAATATAGGCCAAACCAATTATGCAAGATAGCTTAATGAGGTACTTTGGGCTTATAGAATGGCCTACAAAACCCAAATTGGCATGTCCTCCTACTAATTAGTGTTTGGAAAGGCATTTCATTTGACCGTTGAGCTTGACCATAAAGAACTATGTGCTTTAAATAGGTTGAACATGAATTGGGAAGAATCCTCCGAGGTGAGGGTCACAAAACTCCATGAGTTGGAAGATTTCTAGCTCAAGGCTTATGAGAGTTCTGCATTAAATAAGGAGAAAATAAAGAAATGGAATGATGTTCGAATATTAAGATGAGATTTCCATGTTGGTGAGAATGTACTCCCTTATAATTATTGTTTAAAACTCTTTATAGGGCAGCTTCGTTCTAAATAATCAGATCCATTTGTGATTTCTAACGTTTACCCTAGTGGTGCCATTGAATTGGAAGATCATGAAAGAAAGAAGTTTGTAGTAAATGGCCAAAGGGTGAAGTACTACAATGTGAAAGGCCCCGTGATGGGCAAGGGGGTGTTTGTTTGCTTTAAAGATGCTACATGGTGAAGAAGGAGAGTCATGCCGTGACGTTAAATCAAATGCTTGATGGGAGGCAACCCATCCTTGACTTATTTCTTGTTTGTTTTGATGTTTTGTAGGTGTTTTAACTTAAGTTTAATGTACATAAAAATAGGCAAAAAAAGAGATGGAAAATGGTAGTTGTGCAGAAAATCAAAATAGAGCAAAAATAGGGGATTTCAGCCTCAATTACCACAATCATGGTCTGAGGGCTGTAATCGCAGAGCTCTCTACCACGATTCCAGCATCCGAGTGTTATTCTACTTGATGCTTAAGGTAGTACCTTCTAACTCTAATCTTTTTTAATCATGCTATAGTGAGGACACTTTAGATCTCTAAGTTAGGGGTGTATGAGACTACCTTTGTTTTTTATGTGTAACTTTGGATGAATTTTTCTCGATGATGGACTGGGTGACTATATTCCTAAGGGAAAAGTGCATGATTGGGTTTGATCCTTGGATTCAGGGAAAATTTGAGTACCCATGGCATCGAGGTGTCATAAATGCAAGGAAAATATGAGTACCTATGGCATTTGGGATTTGGGATCGCACTTATACCTATGGGAAAGTCTAAGTAGCCATATGGTTTACTCGTATTAAGGCCAAAATATGAGACAAAGGCTTAGGTTGATGCCATATTTAGTAAACATGATGCAAATACAAATCAAACACCCCCTTCCATTCAAAATTTTTCAAAAATCAAGGGCATAGACGTAAGAGACCTTGTAATAATTCTTTTTCTCTATTTGCAACTCCAAAAATTTTGGCTTGTAAAAATTGGTAGATACTCTATTTTTGTGTCTGGTAGAAGGGGCAATTGAGCCTCCTTGGCGAATTTGCATGCTATGTGTAGTGAATTTATTTGTCCAAATATCATGTGTACTTGTACCATCTAGAACTTGCCCCATTAGTTTCTCAAGGATAATTTTGATTGTGCTTGATTGGGTAGATGATCTTAGGCCATCTTTGTGACATTGGAAGTCCACTTTAGCCTAAAAAGCCTACCCTTGCATAGATGCTCTCCCTAGTTACCCACTTTGAGACTTTAGACCTTCTTTCACAAACACATAGTAAGCCATGAGCCTTTTAATTTTTATCCTTATCTTGAACCCTACCCTCCTTGAACTTAAAATTACAACTATAGGCTAAAAGCCTAAGTTGGGGGTGGTGATGATTGAAAGAGGTAACTTTGGGTCACGAAGTTGAAAGTGAGTGCCTAAGAGCTTAAGTATTGAGAATAAATGAATAAGAAAAAAGAAGGATCCAACAAAGGAATGAGAAGCACAAAGGGTGCAAGAAAAAAATGAAAAAAATGGGTGAACCAAGGAAATAAAAAGTAGGCATATGTGTAAAGAGTTAAAACAAAAGAAGTGGCCCATGAACAAAAGTTGGATGAAATAGTTTGATCTAGATGTTCAAGGAAGGCAAAGACATGTTTTTCCCAAATTATATCCTACCCTACCCCGAATCTATGTTACAAGTTTAAAAAACCCTTTGAGATCTCCAACTAAGTGTATTCATTGTAGTGGCGATTGAAAATAGGAGGGAGCCAATGGAATGGTACTTGTTAGCATCGAGAGTTCTTGAGAGAGTGTCTTTTTGCACGTAAATTCTTGGTTGTGCATTAGATAACTTGGTGTGTGGAATTTTCTTTCTTGTGAGAAGGCATGTAAATAAGTTGAGGTGGGTGATTTTTTCATCTTCTAAGAATAGAGGCAAAAGGGGTATATTGTAGATAAGGTCAAAGGTGCATCACTTCTAAAGTGTTAGTGATTGTTGCATGGTTGCTTTTTGAAGTCTTTTTCATCCCTGGAAATTGCATTTTATGTTGAAGGGTTTCAGGAGAATAACTTTGCCCATGTTTGAAGAGCCACTTGTGGTAGTAGCTAAGCTTGAAGTCATTGTAATCACTAGGTCATTAAATCTAGGCATAAATATGTGTTGTCTCATGATAAGAGGTAATGTTGCTTAAGGACAATCAAAGCTTTAAGTTGGGGGTGTTGATGAGTGGTATATTTACCACTCACTTTCACTCAACTTTTGTTCATGTCACCATGATTTGAATGTATAAATGATATAGAATTATGATTAAGGGTGCTAATTTCCACATTTTGCAGGCATACAGGTCATGAGATGGAAAGATGTGGATTGTATCTATAAAGAATCAAAAGGAAAAAAATGTAGCTGGAAGACCTAGAGCAGAAAACAAGCCTCGATTACCGAAATCGCGGCCAGTCAAGATAGGTCAAAACACTATGGTTGCGAGTTATGACCACAGTCATAGTAGCCACGATCGCATAAAAGTGTCAGTGATCACGGTCTAGCGGGCATAATGGTCAAGGGCAGTTCAATCAAAATATATAACTGATTCTAATTATCATATAATGCACAATTCTTTTTCCCTTAGGATATTATGAAAGAGAGGAGAATTAAAAAAACAAAAAAGAGGTGAACCTTACAATTTGGGAAAACTTTTTGGTGTAGTTTAAATTTCAAGTGCAACTTGATGAAATTGAAGTGTAAAGTGAAGATTTTATTTATCCTCCATTGTTATGGATACCATGAATGAATTGTTTGGTATAATTCTTCTCTTTCATTTCATGAGTAGCTAAATTCTCTATTCTTAGGATAATGTTGAACTAAGGTGCAAGTATGTTTAGGTGATGATGCGTTTGTGTAATTTTAAGTTGTTGATTATGGATTCCATTATTTATTGGTTTAAATAAATGGGGATATGTGGGTGAAAACCCTAAATACCCAAAATGGGTATAACATCTTGGGTTTCGATCTTGAGAAAATTTCCTGGAATTTTGATCTCTAGACCCAATACGACTTATGGGTACGAGTCATATGATAGGGTATGAATGGTATGGTCCTATCCTATGCTGACCACTGTTGTTTGGTGGGATGGATTTTGGTTACTAGAATGGATACGACCTAGGGGTACAAGTCGTATTGGTGGGGTACGGATCGTTTGGTTCCTTAAATTAATCTTAGACTTGGTTACCTAGGTTGGATTTGAGTACGAGTGGCTCACCATGACCTGTAAGCCAGGGCATGAGTTGTACCATGTACTCGTATAGTGGATAGTGTCTAAATCTTTCTTAGGTTTAATCTACCAGGGGTACAGTTAAAGGGTACGGATCGCATGCTTCGTATTTGACTTGGTTGGATGAGCAATATGATGGATAGTGTGGGATCCAAAGGGTGAGGCAAGGATATGAGTGGAGGGTTCCAATTATATTAGAGGGTATGACTCGTGAGGGTCAGTCGTACCCCTGGGATGGGATTTTGTGCAACTTAAGTGGGGGTATTTTGGATATTTGCCCACTTATCCTAATAAAGTCCCACGACTTCTAACCTACTTGGGAGGTTCTTTACCCTATTATTCCATTCATTAACACTTAGAAACTCTTCTATAATACTCTATAATTCTCTCAAAATCTTTTGGAAAAGGGAAATTAGGATTTTAACAAGAGAATTAATTTAGGGCTTGTCTTGGTAATTTCTTTCCATCATCATCTTGGTTTAAGACATGATATCTTCTCTCATTGTTAATTCTATCTAAAATCATGGTTTTTATGAATGTTTTCATGACTTCATGGATTATATGATTTTGGTTTTCAAATATGAATTGGGGGTTTTGATATTAAATGGTTGGTTATGGTTTTCCATAGTTTTAATTATGCTTTATGTGAATTAAAGGTGGTTTTGTATAGTTGAATTTCATGGAAATGATTTAATGGTAATTGGAATTTGTTTTGGTTACATTATACCCCCAATGTGTTTGACAGAATACCTATAATAATGTTTTTATTGCATTGAGTATTTTAATAGAACTCTTGTTTTTTTTTTAAAACTTGGTAAAGGAATTATGCATGTTTAAATGGCTTGGAAAGGTAAATGGCTGAATGGTTATGCTTGCAGGGTACATGGAATCCCCCAAGTGGTTTAGTATGATAAATAGAAGGGCACTTGGAAGTCCCTTTAAACCTATATATGGTTGTCTATGGATAGTACTTGCAAGTATGGTCATTATGACGATACCACCACTAAATGTACTTAGTTAATAAATGGTAATGGATTGGTTGGTTGCTTTGTAATGGTTTTGATTGGGCAATAATGGCGGAATATGTAGCAAAGCCTTGGAAGGTGGAGGTCCTGGGGAAACAAAACTAGAAATTCATATTTGCCGATGTGAGGTTGGTCTTAGTGACCATGTGCATGATGTCACACTATATTTTGGGGGATGTACGAGTCATCCCAGGTTTTATTTCCTAATTATGTAGGGGGAGATGAACCCATATAGCCAGTGTTTAGTTTAGGACATCAAAGCTACACAACCTAGGCAACGGTTTTAATGGCATGCTAAACTCGCTCCCCTTTCCTGGCATGGTTATATATATATGTATGGTTGTGTGCATATGAATGGTTTTACTTGTCTTTATAAATGGAATTATTTTATTCTTATCCTGATATCTTGCTAGATTTCACCCGCTAACCCATCTGCTGGAAGCTGTATAGCCACGCTATGCAGGAATCGACCGTTCTACTCCCCCTACATAGTGATTGACATGGGGATCCATATTTGGACTGAAGTGGTGAGATTCCATCCTTTTGGAAGCTTCCACTTTATGTTATGGATATTTTTAGTCACTTTTATCTTATTTTGGATATTGGTTTGGGCCATTATTGGGGGCATGTCCCAACCGAATTTTATTACTCTTTTGGTTAAAGGATTTGTGGTATTGTTATGGGTTGGAATGGGCGGGATTGATATTGGTGTTAGCCTTAGTATTAGTAATTGTATTGGGGATGACACCAGTCGACGGGATTGTTCGTTGTTCCATCGTATTTTATTTTGGAATTAATTATATTATGTTCTGGAACTTGGTTATGGCCTGGTTTAAGGCCTTGGGAATGGTTTGGTACGGTTGGGCGGTTGGTGTGGGATGGTTGAACTCGGTTGGGTCGGTCAAAATTGTGATCCTTTCCTAGAGTGTTCATTTGAGCTATTACATTATTTTGTTATATGCTCAAAACTCAGCCAACTCAAGGCAGGCGATTAGAGGTTGGGTTGGGTAACGGGGAAGGTCTTTGGTCCCGATCGGACTTGGGATACCCATTTTGACAAGTCCTCCGGTTGGGTTGTGTCAACTTGGTATCAGAGCCTAGGTTCATGGTCAATTTGGAGTACACAAAGCCATGTTGAGTAGAATCTCTGTTAGGGGTGTGTAGCGCGCCACACTCATAAGGCAGAGGCTACAAGGCATTTACGAATTTTTCACTTTCTTGGTATTCAATTCTCAAAATTTGAATCTTAGTCCTAGAATTTTCTCTAATTGTTGTTTTTCATTTTTGTATGTGGTCTTATCAAGTATTAAAGTGGCCTTCAATAAAGCATAATATCGATCCCACAAGGACTTGTCTTAAACAACTATCCAATTCTAGTTTAACGATTGAGAAAAAGTAAACAAGAAGGTTTTAGAATTGTAAACTAAAAAGAAACTAAAATATGGAAAATTAATGACTTGGGACAATCAATGGGTAGAATCCTAGGGTTAAGGCTTACGAACAATCATACTACGTTATTAAACTTCATTCGTTAGATTACTTATCTTCATTGTTGATTCGTTGGGTTAATTGCATGATCATGGTCTCCCGACCTCTAACCGTTTACCTAACTTGGACATTACAACTACATCATTGAGAGGGATGGAATAATCTAATTAAGTGTATTAATCTATCATCTTACGTGTGAATTAAGTAAGGCTTCTAAGTACATCCTTTTCCTAGATGCTAATTCAAATTCCTTATTTCATAAAATAAAAGAATAAGAACCATACTTTATTCATCCCCATGTTCTATCTCCCTATACCCTCTCTCGAGTTTACAAGGTTCAAAAACTTTACAACGCCCAAGCACACACGCAAGTGTACATGGTCTTATCAAGTAGTAAAGTGGTCTACAAGAAAGCCGAATATCGATCCCACAGGGACTTGTGTTAAACAACTATATATTATTCGGGTGATCAATCCATCAAATAGTTAAATAAAAGACGAACACATAACCAGTAATGATAAGCAAAATTAAACGACCTTAATTAAAAATGAAAGTATTCATGATCTTGGCCTTAACCCCGGAAAGAGAGTTTAGCCTTTAATGGAAATATTCATCATCCAATTTCTTGGATTGATGATACAAATCATGAAAGAAAACTAAATTAAAGAATGATAAAACCTAAAAAGAAGTTGTAGTAGCCTCCAATATCTTCCAAGGACATCCAAAAGTGACTAAAAACATGTACAATGATGTATTTATAGAAAAAGTGTATGCCAAAGCCGTATTAGACAAGGATTCAACGTGCAGTCCAGGCCTGGAATACAATATGCGTCGCTGGTTCCATTCCACCGGGATAGGGGGTACTCCATGGGATTATCATGGGGACATGCTGTTTTGGGTCCCTTTTTTAGATTTTGTTATATGGCACATGACAAAATACCTGTTCACGCACCCTCACTCGCCCTGGACATTCCAGCTGTCCATATTGAGTCCAAGTTGTGTATTGTGCTTTATTGATCCATTCCAAGCCTTTTTGAGTTATTTCCACTTGATTTGGAGATTGTATATCCTTAATATATCATCATAATCCATTCAATAATCATCCTATAGCATTAAAGACAATTATTTAGAGCTCCAAACAACACAACATCCAAGACGGTGAACTAGAAACACTAGCTAAGACTAGGCTTGCCCCCATTGGTTTTAAGCTTATTGTTTTGACTATTGTCTTGATCGAATTGACCCTTGAAAATTATAACCAAGTTTTTTTAACATATAAATACACAATATAAACCTCAATAACTCATTAATCATGTTATAACCCAACACTGTATACTAGACAAACACCTAGCTCAAGCTAGTCACACAGTTTTCTTGGTTGAATTCTAAATGGTCAATTTGAATCAAAACTTGTTTGAAAACACCATTAAGCATTGTAAACACATACATGGACACTTATATTCATATTTATATCATTATAAACACGTTAATCACATGAATTATACTCAAAACAAGGCTAAAAAGGCTAAAATAGCAAGGTTAGAATGTATAAATACACCTAACATCACCACACCACACTTAAAGCCATGTTCTTCCTCGAACAATTCATAACTTTAAGAATCTTGAGATGATGAGACTCCACACTTTTACTACATACAAGAAACTCTATTTAGTACTACGATGACTATATGGAATGCAATTTTACAACACTAAGCATGTTATACACAATTGAAAGCTCAAGAATCCTACTCCAAAACATCCTAGCCTCAAGATTTACTCAATATATGGAAAAAACATGCATATTGTTCAATATAAGCATCATAAAAATCACCCACATTCATCAAACATATGCCCTCAGAACAAGAGGGTTACCCATAAATACTTACAATAATGCAATTATCATAATGGGTATACAAATCAAGTTACGCTCATTCTCACAAAGAATTCTCAAATTACACATAATGAACCATAGTCTTGCCCTTAGTGTAATACTCCACTAATATTTGAATGTTAAATTTAGGATCAAATAAGTCTTTTTCGGGTTGTAATGTAGGCTAAGGGAAGGGTAGGTATGTTGGCCAAGAAGAGTGACTATCTTTCCTAAGTGCTTTAATACATCACAATTTTTCACATAAAACTACCTTTTAACACACCTTTTCCATCTACCCATATATTTTTGTTTTGCCCCATCTCTTTTGAAATATTTTTACAAACACATGTTGGGCGTATTGTCTATTCCTTCAAGATTCATTTTTTTTTTCACAATCATGGGAATATTTCTAACACCATTTACATCACTCCCAACCATAACACATCAAATATAACACCAATAACTATTACCTTAGGGCATTAATATCACCTTCCTCCTACTTCTTGAATTTTACATTCCTTACTCAATTATTTTGACAATTGAAGCACTTAGGAGCTTTTTGGGTCAAATTAAGATCAATCAAATAAAAGGGGTTAGGCTACATATGAGGCTACCAAAGAAAAAGCTAAAGGCTAAATGGGATTTAACTAGGATTATGCACAAAGGTAGGCAAAAGAAAAGGTAAAAACAAGGCTATCAAAGAAATGCCTATATCATCTCCTAAACCCACACTCTTTATTTTGATTTATACACACACCGAGCAAGTTCTAGACATTACATATAACAAGAAATATACAATAAACTCACATCACACATGGTACATGCTCAACTCACATAGGATCATCATAGACTCCCTACCAAACAATAACATGAATTCAAATTTAAAGACAATAAGTATAAGCGTCACAAACATGAGCCTATAGAGTCTCAAAAGTAGCAATTCTCATAGTTAACATGCTTTTACCAGTAAAACCCTTACACCATACAATCAAAAATAGGACAAACAAGAATATCTTACCCAAAATTTTTTAATTTGAGCCAAAAATTGAGAATTTCCCCACCCCACACTTAAAAATCTACTTTGTCCCCAAAGTAAATTTTAAAAGTAAGAGATAGAAATACTCCTTGAGGCCTCTAGGCCTAGCTAGTAGCATCTTTACACATAAAGGAGGTCCATGAGACCCCATACAAAATTTTTTCCATGCTTCTTAGCTCAAGTTTTTGGTACTAGACTTCCCATCAACCCGTGACTCAACAAAAACAAAAACTACGTAAAGTAAAAAAACTAAAAAATTGAAAATGAAACATACCAACTTAACTTTACTTGGGTTGCCTCCCAAAAAGTGTTTGATTTAGTGTCGCAGCACAACGTAATCATGATTTTACCTCCACCTTGAGGATATGAATTTCACCCCCAATTTCACAATCATTTTTTTGCCTCGCTCATAGGGTGGTGGTACAAATATTAAAAAACCAAGTAATGGATGATGCATGGTAAACCATTCGGCCTTAAAGTGAGGTGTGTCTTTATGTTTCTCATATGGTGTAAAATCAAGAATATAGGATTCTTGTTCCTCATTTTTACACTCTTCCACTATTTTAAATGATTCCACAGACAAGGAATTATGTAAACATAATATAGAAAAGTTCTTTAAGTATGGCCCAATAAATCCTACTTCTAAATTTACACTATCCTCAACACCCCCACTCTCATTCACTTTTTTAATTTCAGTCTTAAGATAAAGGTGACAACTGGGTGGCTGCAATTCTTGTATTTTTCTCTGCCTCTATGGAGATAGTGGTGATGGTATTTCCTAAACCTATTCAAAAAATTCATGTTTTGAGTACTCAAACTTTCTCAAATTATCAATAACTTTGTTTGCAACAGGTTGGGAAGTCAACTCTGCATCTACCTTCTTAGTTTTCTTTTGAGCATTGCCCGTAAACATGACTAAATAAGGATTAACAACACACATATCTGTAGAGTGATACATACTGTAACAAACCACATACCAACTTGTGGGTTGCTCCACAAGTTGGAAAGAAATAGGTCCCCTCCAAATCCTTGGATCAAAATTCGAACAAAAAACCTCGTGGTAGGGTCCTTCACAAAAATAACAAGAATTATCATCCCTGGAAAACCATCTATCCAAGACTGACATCTCAAGAAGAGTGTGAGAAAAAGAGAAATAAAGGAAAAAAGAAGCTAAAAAAACTAAAAATAAGATAGTTGCCAATTCAAGTCCCCGACAACGGCGCCAAAAAATTGACAATGTCCAAGCACACACAGAATTGTACATGGTTTTATCAAGTAGTAACATGGCCATCAAGAAAGACAAATATCGATCCCACAGGGTCTTTTGTTAAACAACTATCCAATTCTAGTTTAACGATTGAGAAAAAGTTAACAAGAAGATTTTAGAATTGTAAACTAAAAAGAAACTAAACTAATATGGAAAATAATGAGTTAGGACAATCAATAGGTAGAAGTCCAGGATTAAGGCTTACGAATAACCATACTACGTTATTCAACTTCATTCATTAGATTACTTATCTTGGTTGTTTATTCATAGGGTTAATCGCATGATCATGGTCTCCCAACCTCTAACAATTTACCTAACTTGGACATTACAACTACATCATTGAGCGAGAATGTACGTGTATTAAGCTATCATCCTATGTGTAATTAAGTAAGGCTTTTAAGTACATCCCTATGCTAGACGATAATTAAAATTCCTTATTTCATAAAAGAATAAAAACCATACTTTGTTCTCCCAATGCTCTATCTCCCTATACCCTCTCTCGAGTTCACAAGGTCGATAATTGATATATTGTTTGGGTGTTCAATCCATCAAATAGTTAAATCAAAGATGAAAGCACAACCAATAATGATAAGCAAAATTAAACAAACTTAATTCAAAAAAAAGTATTCATGATCTTGGTCTTAACCCAGGAAAAGGGAGTTTAGCCATTAATGGAAATATTCATCATCAAATTTCTTGGATTGATGATACAAACCATGAAAGAAAACTAAATTAAAGAATGATAAAATCTAAAAAGAAGTTGTGGTAGACTCCAATATCTTTCCATGATGTCCAAAAGTGATTAAAAACGTGTAAAATTATATATTTATAACAAAAGGGTAAGCTAAATCCATATTGGACAAGAATTCAACATGCAGTTCAGGCCTGGAATATAGCATGCATCGCGGGTGCCATTGCACCGGTATAGGGGCGTGTCATGGGCTCATCGTAGGGACATGCTATTTTGGGTACCTTTTGAAATTTTTTGTGTATTTCACGTGCCAAAAGACATTTCCATGCACCTTCACTCACCCTGGACATTCCAGGTGTCCATATTGAGTCTAAGTTGTGTATTGTGCTTCTATTGATCCATTCTAAGAATTTTTGAGTTGTTTTCACTTGATTTGAAGCTTGTATATCCTTAATATATCATAATAATCTATTAAAAAAGCATACTATAACATTAAACAATACAATTTAGATCTCAAAACATCACAACATCCAAGACGGTGAACTAGAAACACTAGCTAAGACTAGGCTTGCCCCTATTGGTTTTAAGTTTATTGTTTTGACTCTTGTCTTGATCGAATTGAACCTTGAACATTATAACCAAGTTGTTTCACATATAAATACACAATAAAAACCTCAATAAGTCATTAATTACATTAGAATCAAACACGATAGAATAGACAAACACCTAGCTCAAGCTAGTCACACTAGTTTTTTTGGTTGAATTTTAAATGATCAGTTTGAATCAAAACTTTTTTGAAAACACCATTAAATATTATAAACACATTCATGGAAACTTATATGCACATTTCTATCATTATCAACAAAGTAAGCATATGAATTATCCTCAAAAAATGCTAAAAAGTTTAAAATTGCAAGGTTAGAATGAATAAATACCCCTAACATCAGTCTTTCAGGTCATGCCCTATAGATATGGAACATAAGGAAATTCTTCTATATTATCTGGGGGTAATACTGAAGGGGTACATCCTACTTCTAGGGTTTATCTTTGATCTCATGGTCCTATCCTTAATAGTTATGGAGTTTCACCGGTTGCTACTAGTCCTCCTCAAGGCGAGGTGACTAATGTAGAATTTCATCAGTCTATGCATATTATTATTGAGGTGGTCGCTGCTCAAGCCGAGTAGGGTGCGACTGGTGCTTTGTTTGCTAAGGCCATAAGGGTTGACCAATTTATGAAGATGGGTCCTCCCACTTTTTTTGAAGTAAAGGTGGAGAAGGATCCACAGGGCATCTTGGATGAAATGGAAAAGATATTTTGGGTGATGAAAGCTACCAATGTAGAGGGCTAAACTTTATAGCTTATCATCTCAAAGAGGTTACTTATCAGTGGTATAAAGTATGGGACAGGGATATGGGTGATGTGGAAGAATCAGTCTTTTGGTGTACTTTTTCTAAGGCCTTCTTAGATTGGTTCTTTCCTCAAGAGTTAAGGGAAACAAAGATAGAGGATTTATGAACCTCAAGTAGGGGAGGATTTCTATCAAGGAATATTCCTTGAGGATTTATGCTCCTGATTTAGTGGCTGACATGCGGGCAAGAATGAGAAAGTTCACTTTTGAGTTAAATCAGGATTTGATTTTGGAGATTTAAACTTCCTTGCTGATTAAAGATATGTACATCTCTAGGTGGACTATTTATATGTAATAGGTAAAAGATGAGAAGAGAAAGTAGATAGAGTTTGGAAATAGACAGGTTAAGAGGAGCAGGTTTTCTAACTAAGGAGGTGCTCAGTTTTAGGGTAGTCAGGATGGTGGTGAGTGGAAGAAAAAAAAGTGAGGGAGTTTTGGTTCCTTCTCTTCTGCTAGTGCTCCTTACTAATTGGGTGACAAACGACATCAAGTTGGTGATAATTTCTGGCACAGGGTGCCTAATCTCAGGCAAACGAAGGTCAGTTAGTTTCTTTATGCCCTCCTTGTCGGTTCTATAGTATCATCATTGGGGTTATTGTGATAAAGGAAGGTACAAATGCTTTAAGTATGGCTAGGCAAGCCATCGACTCAGGGATTGTCTGATTAATAAGGTTTATAGAGGAAAATAAAATTTCTCTAGCTTCATTTTTTGCTCCTAAACCGGTGGTGTGGCATCTACTTCTGCTATTTCTCCTGGTTCTAGTGTTGGTCAGAACAAGTTGTATGCTTTGGCTTCTCAATAGGAATTTGAGGCATCACCTGATGTCGTTACTGGTACATTACAACTTTTCTCTTGTGATGTATATTATTTGATTGATCCAGAGTCCACTCTCTCATAAGTGACTCCGTATGTAGCTATATCTTTTAGTTTTGATCCAAAATTTATTTTTAATTCTTTTTAGTTTCTACCTAGTAGGTGAGTCGGTTATTGCTGAAAGAGTCTATATAAGGTGTGTGGTATCTGTTGGCAGCAAGCAGATCTTGGTGGATCTATTTGAGTTGGGTATGGTGGATTTTGATGTTATTCTGGGTATAGATTGGTTGCACTCTTATTATGCATCCTTGGATTGCTGAACCCATAGGGTTATCTTTAAGTTCCCTGGTGAGCGATTTATAGAATGAGAGGGTGGTTCTTTATCTCCTGGGGGAGATTTATTTCTTATTTTAGAGCTCATAGGTTAATATCCAAAGTTTGTCTTTATCACATGGTCTGGATTAAAGATTCTAACTCAGAAGGTCCCATTTTTTGAGTCAATTCCAGTGGTTAATGAGTTTCCAGAGGTCTTTCTGGATGATCTTTATGGTGTTTCTCCAGATAGGGTAATATAGTTTAGTATTGATCTAGTTTTGGACACTCGTCCAATTTCCATTCCTCCATATAGAATGGCTCCGATTGAGTTGAGAAAACTCATGGAGCAACTTAATAACCTTCTAGATAAGGGGTTTATTCATCCTAGTATATCTCTGTTGGGTGCACCGGTGTTTTTTGTGCACGAGAAAGATGATTCCCTTCAGATGTGCATTCACTATAGGCAGTTGAACAAGGTGACAGTCAAGAACAAGTATCCTCTTCCAATAATAAATAATCTATTTGATCAGTTACAAGGTGCCAAGTTCTTTTCTAAGATAGATCTTTGATCTAGGTACCATCAACTAAATATTAGGGAGGTGGACATCCTTAATAAGGCTTTTTTATTTGTTATAGGCACTTTGAGTTTTTGATAATGTTATTTGGATAGACTAATGCTCTGGCGATATTTACGGATCTGATGGACAGGGTGTTTTATCAGTATTTGGATCTCTTTGTTATTGTGTTTATTGATGACATTCTGATTTATTTAAAGAGCGAGGTGGATCATGCTAATCACCTCTATGTGCCATTGCAGACCTTAAAGGAACAATAGTTGTATGACAAGTGCTCTAAATATGAGTTTTGGTTGAACATTGTAACTTTCTTAGGTTATATTATTTCTAGTGAGGGGATCATGGTGGATCCATAAAAAATTGTTGTGGTGAAGAGGTGGCCTAGACCCATGACTCCATCTGACATTAAAAGCTTCTTGGGTTTAGCTAAGTATTATAGGTAGTTTGTGGAAAGCTTTTTCGTCGATAGCTGCTTCTTTGACTAAGTTGAGTAAGAAGAAGGTCAGGTTTTCTTAATTGGATGCTTGCAAAAGGAGTTTCGAGAAGTTGAAGGATAAGCTAACTTTGGCTCTAATTCTGACATTGCCAAAAAAAAAATGATGGATTCGTGGTTTCTTGGGTAGGGCTTGGTTGTGTGTTGATGCATCATTAGAAGGTGATTGCCCATGCTTCAAGACAGTTGAAAGTGCATGAGAGTAACCATCCTACTTATGATTTGGACATGTTGGCGGTTGTGTTTTCTTTGAAAATATGGCGACATTATTTGTATGGTGTTCACGTGGATATCTTTTCTGATCATAAGAGTCTACAGTATGTGTTCACTTAAAAGAAACTTAATCTCAGATAGAGAAGATGGCTTAAGCTTCTCAAGTACTATGATATGAGTCTTTACTACCACCTAGGTAAAGCTAACGTGGTTGTTGATTCTCTTAGCAGGTTATCCATGGGGAGTTTGGCTCATGTGGAGATAGAAAAGTAAGAATTGGTGAAGGATATTCACCGCTTGGCTATTCTTGGAGTTCGCTTCTTGGACTCCATGTATGGTAGTTTGATAGTGCAAGAAGTAGTTTGATGGTCTCTTGGTATAGATATTAAGGAGAAGCAAGTGCTAGATCCTATCTTGATGGACATCAAGAGTGACATTGGTGGGAAAAAGGTAATGGTTTTTGAGATCAAAAGTAATGGTACTTTATGGTACTAAGGGAGGTTGTGTGTTCTTGATGTCGACATATTGAGACAAAGGAATTTGGCTGAGGCACATAAATCACGGTAGGTTGTTCATTTTGGCTCGACCAAGATGTATCTTGATCTCAAGCAGATCTATTAGTGGAACGGCATGAAGAGGGATACAACTAATTTTATGGCTAAGTACATGGCGTGTCAATAGATTAAGGTTGAGCACATGAGACCAGAAGGGTTGCATTAAGAAAGTGATTTGCCCATAGAAATGGGAAATGATCAATATGGACTTCATTACCAGTCTTCCTCAGTCTCGAAATCAATATGATTCAAATTGGATCATTATGGATAGGATGACTAAGTCTGACTAATTTTTGCCAGTGCGGACTACCTTCTCGGTGGATGATTATGCGAAGCTATATCTTCAAGAGATTGTGAAATTGCATTGGGTTCCTATTTTTATTATTTCTTATTGTGGAACTCAGTTTACATCGCACTTTTGACAATTTTTTCAGAAAGGGTTGGGGATCAAGGTTAGTCTAAGTACTGCTTTCCACCTGCAAATGGATGGACAAGTAGAGAGAACTATTTAGATATAGGAGGATATGCTTCAGGCTTGTGTGATTGATTATTGTGGCAATTGGGTTGAATATCTACCTTTGGTGGAGTTTTCTTACAACAATAGATATCATTCTAGTATTGATATAACCCCTTTTGAGACATTGTATAGTCG